>NC_056444.1:31147924-31162924 GCF_018296145.1 Oncorhynchus tshawytscha
CTCTTCCTTTCTCCACTCTCTCCTCTTCCTTTCTCCACTCTCTCCTCTCCTCTCTTCTCCCCTCTCTCCTCTCCTCTTCCTTTCTCCCCTCTCTACTCTCCCCTCTTCCCTCTCCTCTTCCTTTCTCCCCTCTCTCCTATCCTCTCTCCTCTCCTCTTCCTTTCTCCCCTCTCTCCTATCCTCTCTCCTCTCCTCTTCCTTTCTCCCTCTCTCTATCCCTCTCTCCTATCCTCTCTCCTCTCCTCTTCCTTTCTCCCCTCTCTCCTATCCTCTCTCCTCTCCTCTTCCTTTCCCCCTCTCTCCTATCCTCTCTCCTATCCTCTTCCTTTCTCCCCTCTCTCCTATCCTCTCTCCTCTCCTCTCCTCTTCCTTTCTCCCCTTTCTCCTCTCCCCTTTCTCTCTCTCCCCTTGCTCCTCTCCTCTTCCTTTCTCCGCTCTCTCCTCTCTCCTCTCTTCTATCCTCTCCCCCTCTCCTCTCTCCTCTCCTCTCTTCTATCCTCTCCCCTCCTCCTCTCTCCTCTCCTCTCTTCTATCCTCTCTCCTGCCTTTCTCCCCTCTCTCCTCTCTCCTCTCTTCTATCCTCTCCCCCTCTCCTCTCTCCTGCCTTTCTCCCCTCTCTCCTCTCTCCTGCCTTTCTCTCCTCTCTCCTCTCTCCTATCCTCTCCCCCTCTCCTCTTCCTTTCTCCCCTTTCTCCTCTCCCCTTTCTCCTCTCCTCTTCCTTTCTCCCCTCTCTCCTCTCTCCTATCCTCTCCCCCTCTCCTCTTCCTTTTCCCCCTCTCTCCTCTCTCCTGCCTTTCTCCCCTCTCTCCTATCCTCTCCCCCTCTCCTCTTCCTTTCTCCCCCTCTCCTCTTCCTTTCTCCCCTCTCTCCTCTCTCCTGCCTTTCTCCCCTCTCTCCTGCCTTTCTCCCCTATCTCCTCTCTCCTGCCTTTCTCCCCTCTCTCTTTTCCTTGCTTTCCACCGCAGCCGTAGCCTTGCTCCCCGTATTCTAAAACAGCAGACGATGATCCAGGGTTGCCTGGAAACAAACATTTGCTCCCTTCCAGAAGGGTTGAAGGGGGAGGGATGAGTGGAGGAGGAGACGGGGAGCAGAGCACAGTCATTACGATGGGATTGCCGGAGCGCTGTGTACGTGCCCCTCCTATTGTTGTGCTGAAAGAGATGGAGAGAATAGAGGGGGTTGCTTTATTAGACATGTCTTTAATTGATAAGCAGCTCTCTGCAGTTCTGTGATACCTCTTTCCCTCTTCACCCTCCCCTCTTTCTCTCTCTCCCACCTCACCCTCTCTGTCCCACATTGTTCGACGTCCCCTCGCCTCCCTCCAACACGGCCCATTAGAATATTTCCAGGGCTTCTGATCTGCTTATTTGCTGTCATTTGAATTATTGATGGAAGCATCAAGCGTTTTCGTAGAAGCGCTGCTAACCCCAATGGTGAGAGAGAGAGAGCAGCAAGGCCAGCTTCTGTGGAGGGAGAGAGAGTTGGCGAGAGGGAGGAAAAGAGAAAGGGAGAGGGATAACGACTGTCCATGACATCACTCTCCGCTGTAAATGTCGTCTGCTGCTAATCACAAACCCATTTTATTTTCTCCCTTTTTTCTCTCGCTCTCTGGTTCTGGCTCGCAGCCTCACTGCAGATGTTTGCATCATACTCTTCACCCCCTTCACTCATTACAACCTGTGCCAGTCTCTGTTACCAAGACAACCATTGCATGCTCTCTCTCTCTCTGTCTCTCTCTCTTTGTCTCTCTCTGTCTCTCTCTGTCTCTCTCTGTCTCTCTCTGTCTCTCTCTGTCTCTCTCTGTCTCTCTCTGTCTCTCTCTGTCTCTCTCTCTCTCTCTCTCTCTCTCTGTCTCTCTCTCTGTCTCTCTCTCTCTCTCTCTCTGTCTCTCTCTGTCTCTCTCTCTCTCTCTCTCTCTCTCTCTCTCTCTCTCTCTCTCTCTCTCTAGTGTAGTGTATTTTGATGCTGCATAGTATGTCTGTGTTATTTTGATACTCATTTTAAAGGCTTGTTTGCCTGTTGGTGTGTTCAATGAACTATTGATGACAAAATGTTTACATTCCCATGTTCTATAACGATACCTGTAGATATCAGAGACATTCTAGATGTATGCATTTATATTCTCAGATTCATGGTGATTGCCTGTTAATATTAACGTCTGTCTGTTTCTCTGTCTCTCTCTTTATTTTTTCTCTCTCTCTATTTTCACTCTCAATTTTCTCTCTCTCTCTTTCTGCTTCCTTGCTGTTGCTGTGCCTGGTGTGTCTGCCTCTGCTGCTCTGATCATGCAGGTAAGTCATTTCATGCTCCTTTGTCACAGAGGACTCTTTCATTAGTGTCTCCTATCCATCTGTGGTTCTCTGAGCAACACAACAACCAAGCTTTGCTACAGCTAGCATCTCTGTGACGTTTCTCAATCACACAACAATATACGCACCACATTCTCTATTCACTTCAAACAGAAAGAACCCGCTGGACACAGATGTCAATTCAAGGTCATTTCATTGAAATGATGTGGAAATAATGTTGATTCAGCCAGTGGGCCCCCAGTGGGAAAATACTTAATCTGGAACAATTTCCCTCCGTCCACAACTGTAGTTGTTTTCAGCTGAGACACACACGTCTATGCTCCGTGTCAATATGATTCCTCTTTATTCCCCACAATGAAGAGCCGTCTGTCTGAGTCTAGACTGCGAATGGTCAGAGACAGACAGTGTTGATGAATGAGCCTGTCAACCCCAGCCATTCTGCCCAGATGAAATCCACCATTTTAATTTTGATTCCATGAGGGGGATTGGCCTGTTGGGAATTTGGAATTTTGGGAAGTTCAAAGCTCATTCCGATTTGGAACAATCTACTAAAATGGCTAAGCGGAAAATAGAAAAAACCTGCGACCCAAACAGAACCTTATTCACTTTATAGTGAACTATTTTTGACCAGAGGCCGAGGTTAAAAGTTGCGCACTATATAGGGGATAGGGTGCCATTTGGGACGCATTCTAGGCCTACAGAAGGTCCCTTCTCTCTCTCTGTTGCGACACCTCAACCCCCAGCTTGTGTGTTCTCCCCTTTGTCCTTGCCAAGCAAAGCAGAGTGTAAAAGTGTCCGTTGACAGCAGGCCTCATGTTAGATGGATCTCCGAGTAGTATGAATGCTCCATATGTGGCCTTGTTCCTTTAGGGAGGCTGTGGGCTCAGAAGAAGATGTCTGTCTTAAAGGGAGGGAAGGCTAACAATAGACCGCCATGCTAGGTCTGACACACATGCACTTTGATGGACAGGGGAGTCTGTTTTGTAACTCTAGACAGTGCGGTAGGTAGGTACAGTGCATTCAGAAAGTATTCAAGACCCCATGACTTTTTCCACATTTTGTTACGTTACAGCGTTATTCTAAAATTGATTAAATTGTTTGTTTTTTCCCCCTCATCAATCTACACACAATACCCCATAATGACAAAGCAAAAAACGTTGTTTTTTTTTGCAAATGTTTTCAAAATACCTGTGGGACCTTATATAGACAGGTGTGTGCCTTTCCAAATCATGTCCAATCAATTGATTGGACATCAGGTGGACTCCAATCAAGTTGAAGAAACATCTCAAGGATGATCAATGGCAACAGGATGCACCGGAGTTCAATTTCGAGTCTCATAGCAAAGGGTCTGAATACTTATGTAAATAAGATATTTCTGTTTTCAGATTTGTATTACATTTGCAAACATTCTCTTAGCCTGTTTTCACTTTGTCATTACGGGGCATTGTGTGTAGGTTGATGAGGGGAAACAAATGAATTTAATCCCATTTTATAATAAGTCTGTAACGTAACAAAAAGTGGAAAAGTAAAGGGGTCTGAATACTTTCCGGAAGCACTGTAGGTAGATAGGTACATTTAGAGAGAGTAGCTACACACAGGCCCAAACATAGTCACACTCCTAGTTCATATTGATGTTTTTATTCATTACATTTACATATTCTCATTTTGATATTACAGCCAACATGTATTATTACACGCAACAACTGAATTAATTATTTTGCCATTTGCTTGACAAATGAGTATGGAATTGCCAATCAATCATGCAAAATGTTTGTCCTGCAAGGATCGGTGGAGTTTGGTTGACGAAGCTAATGATATTTGATGATCAAGTAAGATCTGTCTTCCCATCACAGGACATATTCCAAGTTCTACTACACACAGTGCTGGCTGCCAAAGTGGTGTAGTCTGTCACTGTGTACAGTATGGTAACTGGACCTCACACAAGCTGTTAGCGTTGGCTCAGAATGAATGAGAACATTAGTAGCGAGTGAGCAACACTTTCACATCCCTAAGAGCCTAAAGAATGTCCTTCACACTCTAGTGGTCATTTATAATAGATACTTGATTTCAATACTGTTGCCGGCCAGTGTATCCCCACTATGAACAAAAAAAAAAAAGTTGTTTAAATCACTGTCAAATTATAACTAGGCTGTCATTGTAACTAAGTTTTTGTTCTTAACTGACTTGCCTAGTTAAGTAAAGGTGAAATTTAAAAAAAGTCGCTATTGTGTGTCTCCAATTCCATGTAGCCTCTGTGTTGCCCTGTTTGTTAAATGTAACAAATGTCTTACAAATGTAAGACATTCTCTCTGAACTCCTAGCTTGTCACTAGTTTCCTCAGATGTCTATCATATTCATCTTTTGATTCCTTCTGCTCGACAAGAGACAGAGTGTAGTTTGATTTCTTCTGCTCTACAAGAGACAGAGTGTAGTTTGATTCCTTCTGCTCGACAAGAGACAGAGTGTAGTTTGATTCCTTCTGCTCGACAAGAGACAGAGTGTAGTTTGATTCCTTCTGCTCGACAAGAGACAGAGTGTAGTTTGATTCCTTCTGCTCGACAAGAGACAGAGTGTAGTTTGATTCCTTCTGCTCTACAAGAGACAGAGTGTAGTTTGATTCCTTCTGCTCGACAAGAGACAGAGTGTAGTTTGATTCCTTCTGCTCGACAAGAGACAGAGTGTAGTTTGATTCCTTCTGCTCGACAAGAGACAGAGTGTAGTTTGATTCCTTCTGCTCGACAAGAGACAGAGTGTAGTTTGATTCCTTCTGCTTGACAAGAGACAGAGTGTAGTTTGATTCCTTCTGCTCTACAAGAGACAGAGTGTAGTTTGATTCCTTCTGCTCGACAAGAGACAGAGTGTAGTTTGATTCCTTCTGCTCTACAAGAGACAGTGTAGTTTGATTCCTTCTGCTCTACAAGAGACAGAGTGTAGTTTGATTTCTTCTGCTCTACAAGAGACAGAGTGTAGTTTGATTCCTTCTGCTCGACAAGAGACAGAGTGTAGTTTGATTCCTTCTGCTCGACAAGAGACAGAGTGTAGTTTGATTCCTTCTGCTCGACAAGAGACAGAGTGTAGTTTGATTCCTTCTGCTCTACAAGACAGAGTGTAGTTTGATTCCTTCTGCTCGACAAGAGACAGAGTGTAGTTTGATTCCTTCTGCTCGACGAGACAGAGTGTAGTTTGATTCCTTCTGCTTGACAAGAGACAGAGTGTAGTTTGATTCCTTCTGCTCTACAAGAGACAGAGTGTAGTTTGATTCCTTCTGCTCTACAAGAGACAGTGTAGTTTGATTCCTTCTGCTCGACGAGACAGAGTGTAGTTTGATTCCTTCTGCTCGACAAGAGACAGAGTGTAGTTTGATTCCTTCTGCTCTACAAGACACAGTGTAGTTTGATTCCTTCTGCTCTACAAGACACAGAGTGTAGTTTGATTCCTTCTGCTCTACAAGAGAGAGAGTGTAGTTTGGTGTTGCTCACTCTGTTTGCGTTGCCTTTGCATTATTGGCAACCCGACCTCCCCGCCAGGGAACTGTTCTACCTTTCATCTCCCCTTCTCTCTTTCCCTCTCTCACACCGTCTCACTCACCAACTCTCTCTTCTCTCCATCTTCTTTCACTCATTAATTGTTGGATGCTGTTTTTCCCCTTCAGCCTGTTGTATTGGCAGCTTTTAACAGGGATATAATGAGAGCAGTGAGTGTGACAAGAAATCTCTTCCTCTTGAAGCCCATTTTGTGTGTGTACTGGGTGCTTCCAGAGAGCGGTGCACAGCTGATTGAAGTGTGCTTAATAGGAGGCTCCTTCCTACTGGTTGTGTGATACAGAGAGTACCACACCAGTGCCTGATGGGAGGGAGGGAGGGAGGGAGGGAGAGAGGGAGAGAGGGAGAGAGGGAGGGAGAGAGGGAGGGGGAGGGAGAAAGAGAGGGAGAAAGAGAGGGAGAAAGAGAGGGAGAGAGGGAGAGAGGGAGGGAGAAAGAGAGGGAGAAAGAGAGGGAGGGAGGGAGGGAGGGAGGGAGGGAGGGAGGGAGGGAGGGAGGGAGGGAGGGAGGGAGGGAGGGGAGGGAGGGAGGGAGGGAGGGAGGGAGGGAGGGAGAAAGAGAGGGAGGGGGGAGGGAGAAAGAGAGGGAGAAAGAGAGGGAGGAAGAGAGGGAGGGAGAAAGAGAGGGAGAAAGAGAGAGGGAGGGAGAAAGAGGGAGGGAGGGAGGGAGGGAGGGAGGGAGAAAGAGGGAGGGAGGGAGGGAGGGAGGGAGAGAGAAAGAGAGGGAGTGAGGGAGGGAGAAAGAGAGGGAGAGAAAGAGAGGGAGGGAGGGAGGGAGGGAAAGATGGACATAGTGAGGTAGGAGAAATAATATGACTCTGGGAGAGCCCCATATTGTGCTGTGTGTTACAGGGAATTGGAGAAACAGCTTTCTGTAAACACCCCTCTTCTGTTTTGAACACTTTTGTTTTCCACCAATTAATTCTGCAAAGCGTCTGGCTAGCATGAGTCTACTTCTCCACTGAGATGATCAAACGAGACAGATGAGTTGGCACAGTTGGGGAGATCTGAGAGAGAGCTTTATTAAACCGTTTCCTTTATGACATAGGAGGCAATGTTTCATGTACACATATTTGAGTCTGTCTGTCTGTTTGTTTGTCTTGTCTGCCTTCTAATCCTCAATCCCACAGATCAATATGACTGATATTCTATCAAACACGTGAACTGGCATTTCCAGAGATTTCAGTACCTCAGGGGTATAATGAAATGAACTGGTTTTAATATCTGAGAAATATTATTTGGATTGAAGCATATTGGTTGACAGTTTCCCCAATATTTCTTAAAACTGACATCAGTTTACTCTCCCGACAGACTTGCAAGAGTCCTGCAATACGTATTTTATCACTTCCCAATTTTCTCAAAACTCGGAACCACAGTTTCCAGATCACTCTATAGTTGTCAAGAACTACACCACATTACATACAAATCTTCCCTGAAATGGCACCTCTTAATTGGAGGTAAAATATCCCAAAAAGCCTGCATGGCCTGGGTAGCATCAGCACTAATTAGTGGGTGAAGGCATGCAGCAGGAACTGCGTACGAAATTACACTCTATTCCCCATGTAGTGCACCACTTTTGACCAGGGACCATAGTGCTCTGGTCAAAAGTAGAGCACTATATAGGGTATATAGTGCCATTTGGGACACATGCTTAATGAGCTTGTTTCCCTCTCTGTCTGCTCTGCATAGCGGGATCAACCAGCCACTTCTAATGGCCACATAAATTCTAATTTATAGGTCATTATCCATCATCTATTTACCCAGGTCCCAATCAGCCCCCAATTACACCCCGTTCCCATGCCTCTCTGGGGAATCACAACTCAGGGCCCTGCCTCTCTGGGACCCCATTAGACTGACCAGTGAGAACCAGAGGTCTGGATCGTAGAAGTCATGCAGGACTCATCAGGACCACAGAACGGTACCAGAGGCTTGTTGACACAGACCCTATGTCTGTGAGTCCGTATCTCTGTGTGTTTTTCTGTCTCTCCATCCATCCCTCTGTCCTCTGGACTGTCTGCCTGTCCGTCTGTCTGGGTAGACAGATAGACTGCGGACAGTGAGACGGGCATGGGGCTTTGGCCAGTCTGGACTTTCAGAAAGGGAAGCTGGTAATGTCTATTGTGATCATTAACTAATGGGAGACCATATTGAGACAATGAGGCAGATCAAATCTGTTTTAACCTTCCACCAGGGGAGGAAGTCATAAATGTTTAATAAACCAACTCACTCGCGGGACTAACCCAGCCTCCCAGCCTAGCCTGCCTGGGAAGATGCCACATCGTTTCTCACTGGGTGCTGCATCTTTCATAGCCCCACCACTCACCCAAACACTTACTGCTCAACCGTTAAAGCCACTAAGCCATTTGTGTAACTCCAGTAGAAGGCAAGAGACTGGAGAGAGAGAGAGATGTCATCCTCTACTGCTTCTTTGAATTCTGGTCATTGTCCGATCAGAACGCGATAACTCACATGTCTTCAGTGAGGTCATAAGGTTAATTCATTCCTGAAAGTCTCTGGAGTCAAATGAAGTAGTTAACACTCGTATTATATTGTTAAAGCATCTAACAATGGTGCTCACAGCAGCAGCCAACGGTTTCTTTTTAGAACATCATGGATGCCCTGTGGGGAGCTTCCCAGTTTTTCTTTGGATAATGTCATTCTGTTTTCAAATGAGTTGAAAAGCATGGAACTATGTTTTGAAATATGCCAGAGATACATAAGCACTATAATTACACTGGGTTGTGAAGGGTATAGGTGTGAAGAAATGGTAAGTGTTGGAATAACCTTAATTCACTCTAGCCTTGGCTAGGCTTATAATTTATTCAAGCAGGAACTTTAAAGTTGACACACTTTCATGATTTCACTTTCCTCAAAGCCAAAGCTTTGCGCTTCACTTGGTATAACTTCACTCTGCCTCAAAGTAATTGTGGAAGCTAACATGTTGGAGTTCTGTTATAATACCTCTGCCCATAGGTCAGGACAGTGGTTGTCAACCCATGGTCCTAGGGCCTCAGAGAGCTGTCAGGGTTCACTATTCTTTAACTAATCTTTACTTTATTTTTACACAGCTAAACAGAAAGTTAACCCATTCTAGAGTTGAGTCAGTGTTAATCTAAACTGAAGGGAATATACAGAGGTCATGGCTGGTCATAGAAATGTAGTTACTTTTAGTCATTCTATTTCTATGGAGGTGACATACCTGCAGTGAGTTCTACTAGCGTTCTCTGTTCCTTTTCCAGGACGTCGATCTGGATGCTTTCAGGTTGGCTGCTTCACTTTATTTTCAGCAGTGTGTCATCATGACCACAGCTTACTTTCTATCCACCTCTCTCTCTCTCTTCTCTCTATCTCTTTCTCTCTCTTCTCTCTATCTCTCTCCCCCTCTCCCTTTCTCTCTCTCTCTCTCTCTCTCTCTCTCACTCTCATAAAGCAATCCCCAGAGATGGCTCTGAAAGGTGTCTAAAGAGAAGAGGGCATCCTTCATCATCCTTCATGCTCCGTCTCTGTCAAACGGTCAATGACCTTCATTTACTTTGGAAGCCCTATCGTCTGATAGCGCATCAGAGAACCAAACCCAGGCAACCGTTGGACCAAACAATATTCTTTCTCTGGTCATTCCCATTCTCTTGTTCCAATGTAATCAGTGAATTTACGGTAAAAGAACAGTCCCACTGCAACGCCAGGATTTTGTTTCCTGAATCATCTACTGTTGGAGGGATGCTAAGCACAATAGATCCATCCAAGGCGACTTACATTAAGCTTGCCAACTACAGTATGCTGCAACTCAAACTCCCACAGACAGAGAGAGCCAGAAAGAAAGGCATAGCAGGTCAGTGAGAGTGTGGGTGTCTGCTAATTCAATACATTATAGTGACATTTCTCTGTGTAATTTTCTCAGGGTCAGTTTTCCAAGCAGTTTTACAATTCCGAGAGTCGGGGAATTGTTCAACTCATCTCTTTAGGGGCGTAGAGTGAGTCAATGTTTTCTGTGTGATGCATCTCCAACAAATACAACACACAGCAAGCGTTGCTCTTATTGGAGAGGTAAAGCAAGGCCATTAGTCTCTGCCTCTGGGTCTTTAAACGGAATACAAAACAATCTGGTTTGTAGTGCTTTCTAAGTAAAACAACAAATTAATAAAAGCAAAGATAATTGGAGTATTACAGTGCCTTCAGAAAGTATTCACACCCCTTGACTTTTTCCACATTTTGTTGTGTTACAGCCTGTATGTAAAATGGATTAAATTGAGATTTTGTGTCTCTCTCCCACACACAATACCCCATTATGTCAAAGTAAATTGAAAGTGTTTTTCAAAATGTTTATAAATTAATGAAACATGATTAGCTGAAATGTCAATAAGTAATAATAACCCCTTTGTTATGCCAGTCCTAAATACGTTCAGGAGTAAAACATTTCTTAACAAGTCACATAAGTTGCAGGGATAAGTTGGATTATAAATTGCGTGCAATAATAGTGTTTAACATTACTTTTGAATGACTACCTCATCTCTGTACCCCACATATACAATTATCTGTAAGGTCCCTCAGTTGAGCAGTGAATTTAAAACACAGATGAATCCACAAAGACCAGGAAGGTTTTACAATTCTTCGCGAAGAATGGCACCTATTGGTAGATCGCATTTCTTTTTTTAAAGTATACATGGAATATCCCTTTGAGCATGGTGAAGTTATTAATTACACTTTGGATGGTGTATTAATACACCCATCCAGTATAAGAATTCAGGCGTCCTTCTTAACTCAGTTGCCGGAGAGGAAGGAAACCGCTCAGGGATTTCACCATGTGGCCAATGGTGACTTTAAAACAGTTTGAGTTGTGATAGGAGAAAACTGAGGATGGATCAACAACATTGTATTTACTTGTGTTTCTGTAACTGTTGATTATTATTTGAAACAAATAAACACGTGTAAAAAAACAAACAAACATTGTAGGTAGTCCACAATACTAACCTAATTGACAGAGTGAAAAGGAAGCCTGTAGAAAAAATAAAAATCCAAAACATACATCCTGTTTGCAACGAGGCACTAGAGTAATACTGCAAAAATGTGTCAAAGCAATGAACTTTTTGTTCTGAATACAAAGTGTAATGTTTGGGGCAAATCCAATACAACACATTACTGAGTACCACTCTCCACACTTTCAAGCATATTGCTGGCTGCATCATGTTATGTGTATGTTTGTTATCGTTAAGGACTGCAGAGTTTTTCAGGAAAAATCCTAGAGGAAAACCTGGTTCAGTCTGCTTAACACTAGACACTGGGAGAGGAATTCACCTTTCAGCAGGACAGTAATCTAAATGACAAATCTACTCTGTAGTTGCTTGCCAAGAAGACAGTGAATGTTCCTGAGTGGCCGAGTGACAGCTTTGACTTAAATCTACTTGAAAATATATTGCAAAACCTTAAAATGGTTGTCTAATAATGATCAACGACCAATTTGACAGAGATCATTTTTTAAAATAATGGGCAAATGTTGCATGATCCAGATGTGCAAAGCTCTTAGAGACTAAACCAGAAACACACAATTGTAATCGTTGCCAAAGGTTCTTCTACAAAGTATTGACTCAGGGGTGTGAATACTAATGTAAATGAGATATTTCTGTGTATTAGTTTTTTTTTCGCCAAAAACAATTAGCGTGTTCAGTTTGTCATTATGGGGTGTAGATGGGTGAGAAAAAACTAACAATTTAATCCATTTCAAATTCTGGCTGTAACACAACAAAATGTGGAATAAGTCAAGGTCTATGAATACTTTCTGAAGGCTCTGTAAATCTCCCTTTCACTGTGAGAGAGACTTTGAAGTTAAACTTTCCAGTGAAAATGTCTGCTAAGACATTGTAATGTTTGAGCACCTTTGCAAAGTAATCTGGCAGATGTTGTGGTATTGGGAAAGATGGATACCTAGTTAGTTGTACAACTGAATGCATTCAACTGAAATGTGTCTTCCGCAATTAACCCAACCCCTCTGAATCAGAGAAGTGCGGGGGGGGCTGCCTTAATCGACATCCACGTCTTCAGCTTCTGGGGTACAGTGGGTTAACTGCCTTGCTCGGGGGGGCAGAACGACATGTTTTTACCGTGTCAGCTCTGGGATTTGATCCAGCAGCCTTTCGGTTACTGGCCCAACACATGAACAAAATGAAACACTTTGGCCTTGAGTTCCTCCTTATTGCCTCCTATACCCTGCATATGTTGACTGATATTTCTTGCATGCTTGGGTCTATTCTACTGGTAATGTTTATGAATAATGCATACTAAGTAATGAGCTCCCCAAATAGCTCACCGACTAGTCAGTTAGTCTGTAAATAAATCAATCAATTGCTGGATCAATACTGCTCATCATAACATCATATAGTTAATCACTATGGATGTCGTCATGATGGGAAAAATGTACACACCGAGAGGTGTGGGTTTGACCCTTACAGCCCCTCACAGCGTGTGTGTGTTGTCACTGTTTCATATGGTCTATGAGGTGTGTTTTCTGTGCTCACCACAAGGATATAAACATTCATTCATAACGAAGACATGAGTGTCAGTCCATCTGTTACAGTAAGTTAGTTAGTGTTGGTCCATGGGGCATGGCTCACTGTCAGGGCAGTGTAGTTTCTTAAAAGGCTACCGCAGTGAATGTGTTCCTATTTGGCATGGCTTTGTCGGGGAATTTCGTGACTCTTATAAAACCACACAACACTACTACTATACAGTGGAATGTTTTCGGTCATCTAGCTTTTGTTGCACACATGCGAGAAATCTAGAACGTGCCTTTCAAAGCTTTAACGTAAGAGGACTCGTGCTGTTCCGGAACAATCCGAAAGTTCCCCCTGCAACGTTTTTAGTTTTGATCTGCGTCGGCGGTTAGCTGCATAACAGTGGCGGTTTGCTTTATAGTTTCGCTAATGAGCGACGCAGCGCACGCCAAACACCTCTGCACTGAAGGGGGCGACGGTGGGAACTGGTGAGGAACCAGAGAAACCAGAACCCGGGCCAAACCGTTGGCGCCGGCCTCACAGCGTGTCAATCTGGTCGGGGCGTGGCGATGGCGGATCAGAGCGAAGCACTAGTTACCGACACTTTTCCCTTTCCCGTGGGACCCTTAAACCCCAAAAAACAAGCTAATCACCAAACAGACGACCGGCACAAAGCAAACAGCCGCCACTAAACCCTTGTTAAAAATTGGGATGATTGTTAAGGACATTTTTTTTTGTGTTCTTTCAACGTTGATCCAACTAATGGGGATGTTTGACATTACATCCTCCTTTATAGGTTAACACATCCTCTAAAGAAGTCTTCAGCGGTTGGCTGACATTTCCACAGACTTTCTTAGCTCATGGATATTTGCCTCAAATGCATCTACCTCCCCATTCATTAGGGTTAGTTAGCCATTGGCTATGGTAACTGGCCCAGTGTCTTAAAGCTCTTCCTGCCATAAGTATCCATGTTTCCTCCCGTTAATTGCAAACATACATTGTGAATGATGCCTGAATGGCTGCTTAGGTGTTAATTGCTTTGAGAGACTTCTAGCAGGAGAGGGCCGCATTAGGCTGGTGCATGTGGCCCATAAATAGGGTGTGTCCTGTCATGGCTCATTTAGGGGTGTTCTGGGTAACGTTGTCCATTAGGTCGCCCTAATAGAGCCTCTGCCCCATTCTCAGTAGGGGGGACTTCCCCCTTCCTCCTACCAACACCCACCACATTCCTCCAGGTCCTTACTTATCCCCCAATAACATAATTATTTATATATATTTTTTTATTTAACCTTTATTTAAATAGGCAAGTCAGTTAAGAACAAATTCTTATTTACAATGACGGCCTACTCCGGACGACACTGGGCCAATTGTGCGCCGCCCTATGGGACTCCCAATCACGAGATGCAGTGCCTTAGACCGCTGTGCTACTCGGGAGCCTTATAAAGTCCTGTTCACAAATAATTCTTAACATCTTAATTCATAAAACATGATCTGGGTGTGTATGTACCTCATGGAATGCATGGACTTACTCACCTAGACTCAATTGAACGCAGAAATGTTGTGCTCCTCAACCATTTCAACCTGACTGCTTTAGATACCAAGGCGGAGAGTAGCGAAAATCACATTTTGAATACAAATGTCAAATAACATTATTCATCATCACGGGTGTATAAGACCGTGTGAGATGCTGTTGACTCTTTGTGGAGGCCATTATAGAGAAACTATAAGGTGCACTATTATGGGGTGTGAGAGTGGTTGGGTTCCAGAGAGGGACGGGTGTGGTTGTTCTCTCTGAGTGAGTGAGTGTGAGTGTGAGTGATATGGCTGGCTGGCTCCTGGTCTGTGGAGGAGACAGATTTCCACGTTGTGTATGTGCCACATGGACACTCTGAGTTTAAACAGTGGCCTCAGGTTAGGATGCAGAGTTGGTCATGATGACATCACCTTCAAAGGAACTGTAATTTGATCCAGTTATGGTCTGGCAGGAAATGTCCTCCTCCTCCTCCTCCTCCTCCACCACAAGAGCAGCTTCAGTTCAAACCACCTAAACTTGACCTTACAACTGCACCCCAACCAAAAGCTGCTGAAGTTGTGCTTAATATTACATTTTAGTTAGTTACTGATATTTCAAACATATCTAAGACTTGAAAAATAAAACCCAGGACAAGTGTACATTGGCCCTCAACAAAACAATGTTTGACAAATTCCTTCGCCCCGCTAGGCACCAACAGATTTCTTTCCCAGAAGCCATGTCCTCTTTGGACTTTAGGTTGTGTATCCAGGTGCAGGCTCTATTTCACTCTGGATTTCCACTCTGATATTTCTTAGTGTCATACATATTTGTCCACAGTACATTGCAGGGCCTTGTTTTACAGTGTTTAACTACGGAGATGTTTCCTGAGAGTAGAGGCTTACATCCTACACTCCTTCTGAAGGAGATTAGGCCTCTCGGGAGGCTTTGTGTTGCGCCTTGTGGTTATGTCTGCCTCGGCACCGGAATGCCTGCCAAGGACTGTTCGCTATGCAGATCAGCTGTCCACATTCTGGGTGGAGCTGACATTTTGGCTCCAGTGACACGCTCCAGTTTCCCAGTCTCCAGCTTGAGCCATTGAGGACGGCTGGGGGAGATTTGCAGTTGTGCAGGCTCAGGCTGAGGGGTACCCA
>NC_056444.1:31165424-31260424 GCF_018296145.1 Oncorhynchus tshawytscha
TGGATACTTCTGCTGTCTTCTTGCCCCTGGGTGTGAAAGTGGATACTTCTGCTGTCTTCTTGCCCCTGGGTGTGAAAGATGATAGTGCCGTTGTCTTCTTGCCACTGGTTGTGAAAGTGGATACTTCTGCTGTCTTCTTGCCCCTGGGTGTGAAAGTGAATTATTCTGTTGTCTTCTTGTCCCTGGTTGTGAAAGTGAATTATTCTGTTGTCTTCTTGCCCCTGGTTGTGAAAGTGAATTATTCTGCTGTCTTCTTGCCCCTGGGTGTGAAAGTGAATTATTCTGTTGTCTTCTTGTCCCTGGTTGTGAAAGTGGATACATTGTGACACTGTGTAAACTCACAAAACAGAGGAAGGGCATTTGATTTGTCTAGACCCAGGGACATCATGTGGTGATTTCATCGGCAAGTATGTCCCTCAAGTGCTTTCTGGTCCCAAATGCCACCCACCACTCCTGAACTTATATTTCAGAAGAGAACATTTTCATTTGTGAGCACTTTAAATTCTCCTTTATGATTGCACTAGCAGTCAATATAACATTGTTCAACCTCATTTTGCATCACATCCAAATCAATGAATACAAATGTTATTTATGTAGTGCTTTTCACAATAACGATTGTCACAGATTGCTTTACACCAACCCGGCCTAGCCGCAGCTGTGTGGCAAGGTAAAACAAGGAAAAGATGGAAGGAACCTTCTTTAGCTGTACAGAGGTGGTGGTTGGGGTACACGCTGTGAAACATTGTAAATTTAGGCAAGAAAGTACTGCAGAGTATATCTGACTACCAGGAAGTTGTTCATTTAGGAAAGAGGAATCATAATAAGTTCTTGGCATGGATGACTTATAACAGGGTCATACTAGATCAAATCACAAGACCCTAGCCTGACAGTTGTCCACATATGCGGACCAAAGTCTAATATTCTATATACAGTACGTACTCAATCAACGTAATCCCCACCCATTGTGACATACACTGAATGTACAGACAATTAGGAACACCTGCTCTTTCCATGACATAGACTATCCAGGTCAAAGCTATTATCCCTTATTAACTCACTAGGGTATGTGGGACGCTAGCGTCCCACCTGGCCGACATCCAGTAAAATTGCAGAGCGCCAAATTCAAATACAGAAATAGTCATTATAAAAATTCAGAAAACAAACAAGTATTTTACATAAGTTTAAATATGAACTTCTTGTGAATCCAACCACGGTGTCAGATTTCAAAAAGGCTTTAAGGCGAAAGCATACCTTACGATTATTTGAGAACATCGCCCAGCAGACAAATCATTACAAACAGTAACCAGCCAAGTAGAAGAGTTACACAAGTCAGAAATAGAGATACAATTAATCACTTACCTTTGATGGTCTTCATATGTTTAGACTCAGAAGATATTCATTTACTCAATAAATGTTTGTTTTGTTCGATAAAGTCTCTCTTTATATCCGAAAAACGTTTTGTTTGCGCGTTTTTTTCCAGTAATCCACAGGCTCAAACGCAGTCACAACAGGCAGACAAAAAAATCCAAATTGTATTTGTAAAGTTCATAGAAACATGTCAAACGATGTTTATATTCAATCCTCAGGTTGTTTTTAGCCTAAATAATCGGTAATATTTCAACCGGACAATAACGTCATCAATATAAAAGGTTAACAAGAAAGGCACTCTCGGTCGCGTGCATGAAAAAGCTCTGTGACACTGCAGGGTCCACTCATTCAGACTGCTCTTACTCCCTCATTTTTCAGAATACAAGCCTGAAACAATTTCTACACTGTTGACATATAGTGGAAGGCATAGGAACTGCAATTTTAGTCCTAAGTTAATGGATACTGTAATGACATTGAATAGAAAACTACACAAAAAAAATCCTACTTCTTGGATATATTTTCTCAAGTTTTCGCCTACCAAATCAGTTCTGTTATACTCACAGACACTATTTTAACAGTTCTTGAAACTTGTGTTTTCTATCCAAATCTACTAATTATATGCATATCCTATCTTCCTGGCCTGAGTAGCAGGCAGTTGAATTTGGGCACGCTTTTCATCCAAAAATTCAGAATGCTGCCCCCTACCCTAGAGAAGTTAATGTCACCTGTTTAATCAACTTCAATCAGTGTAGATGAAGGGGAGGCGACAGGTTAAAGAAGGATTGTAAAGCCTTGAGAAAATTGAGACATGAATTGTGTATGTATGCCATTCAGAGGGTGAATGGGCAAGACAAAAGGTAGTAGGTGCCAGGCGCACCAGTTTGCTCGTGTTTCTTGTATGTATCAATAATGGTCCACCACCCAAAGGACATCCAGCCACCTTGCCACAGCTGTGGGAAGCATTGGAGGCAACATGGGCCAGCATCCCTATGGAATACTTTCGACACCTTGCAGAGTCCATGCCCCGATTAATTGAGGCTGTTCTGAGGGCGAAAGGGGGTGCAACTCAATATTAGGTAGGTGTTCCTAATGTTTTGTACTTTCAGTGTAAGTCCACAATTAGTCTAGACATTCTGAGAATGTAGCCAAGACATCAGTCAACTTCTCTTGATGTGTTGTGACATTTTGGCAACCAGTCTACTTGTACTGCTCACTGGTGGAGCAGATTCTTGAGACATCCACTGGTGAAAGACTCCATCCGTCTCATGTCGTTCTTGACAACAAGCCAACAATTCGAACCATACAATAGAACCAATTTTCTGTTATATAAGTGGGTGTTTGTTTTGAGGCTGCTCTGCTCAGAACTCCAGATGGGATGAGTTGGGTAAATCCCCAATGTGAGGTTTTTGACAAAGTTTAGAGATCTTCCAGTTTGGAGAGCAGGTCCTGGTTGAGGTAATGGTAATAAGGAAGATGATCTGAGAGATGAAGGAACCCTGTCTCACTCCAGACTTCACAGTGAACCACTCAGACTTGTAACAATCTTGAATAGTATACCTTGAATAGTATATATTGAATCGGATCTCAAAATCTTCCAGAGTGTGTCCCCATGTATACCAGCAAAACCTGGAAGTCTAAGAAGTGAGAATGGGGAGGTGGTGGGACCACACATCCTTGTCCTGTTCAGAACCCTTCTTGCCTTAGCTTGGTGCCAACAACTCCATGCATTTTCAGTGATGCAGAATGAAAAATGGTTGATGGCATTAGCCAAAACTGAGCTTCACATTCCAGCATTATGTTAAAAAATATATATATATATTTTTAACGATTTACATTATTTTTTCAAATCAACAACAGACATAATATTGTATTGTCTATGTTGTCAGAAACAGTGTTTTAATGGAAACCATTATGTAATAAACTGAACTGTTTATGATGTATTTGGCGCCATTGTAATTCTTGACCATCAAATCAAAGCTGTAGACGTCACCTTTTCTGTGTTGTCATGTTTGGTTCAGCAGACATGAAGGAAAATTATGTTAAAAAAAAATGTCTGAAAATGTCCATGACTCTAAACTGTGCAAGTGTACCAAGTTTCATGCTTTTATTAAAAAAAATACATAATTTTCACATATTGTCTTGACTCCCGAGTGGCACAGCGGTCTAAGGCACTGTATCTCAGTGCTAGAGGCATCACTACAGACCCTGGTTTGATTCCAGGCTGTATCACAACCAGCCATGATTGGGAGTCCCATAGAGTGACACGTTATGTAGTAATATGTAGTAATATGTTGGCATTGCTCCATTTGAATCAGCAGCTGTATAACAAAAGCATATTGGCACAGCACACAATTGGCCCAGTGTCATACTGGTTAGGGTTTGGCCGTGGTAGGCCGTCATTGAAAATAAGAATTTGTTTTTAACTGACTTGCCTAGTTAAATGAATAAATAAAATCTGAAATAGTTTTATTTACTTCACACAAGATCATGTTTTCACATGTGCTCAAATGTTTTCACGTGATTTCATGTTATCACGTTGCTTTTACCTAAGATCTCAATGTGATCATGTGAAATTCTTGTGGTTTTTCCGTAAAGTGAGTGCGTGAGGGCGCTACGGAGAGAAGGATGGCTGTGTGAACGATCAGTTTCACTCCTCACTGCCAGACTATGGCAGTGGATGCAGCACCACTCTCTCTGAGGAGGTTTAAAATGTGCCCTCCTCTCCAACACAGTGGGCTGACAGTGTAATCCACAACCTACTTTATAGTCATGCTACTTACTGACTGTGTGGCGGCGTTGAGCCTATTGAGATCCTCAGTGTGAAGTGTCACAGTGCAAATCTTTTTCTCTTCTATTTTTCTATCTATTCCAGGACGGAATTAAGAGTCGTGTTCTGTGTTGTTGGATGACTTCCTGACTTCTGTGAGCTCTTTGGTAACCATGTGAAGGTGGAATGGATGTTTCTCTCAAGTTGAGTCTGTGGCCTCTGCTCTGCCAAAGTTATGAATGTCACCTCAGTTTTAATTTTGAACGGTTGAAATGTGACTAATTAATCTGCTTTTGATATACCGCTGTTAATTCCGATGATGGGGCAATGCCAATGTATTGCTACATACCTTGTCACTCCAGAAAACACACACACACACACACACCTTCAGAAAGAGAAGACAGAGAACAGTGTTTTGTGAGCAGCTCCAGTGTGGGCGGCTGGGGTTGAACCTTGCCCTGAGGGGGGGAGAGACAGCAGTAAACTCTCTCTGTGGTCGGCTCAGACCCAAGCCTGTCATCGCAGCTGCCAATTAGTGCTGATTTGGAGGCGTAGCGGAGCTGTAGACAGCTCCACACTGCCAAGCCCTCCTATACCTCCCTGTCCTTTCCCTCCAGTCCTCCCCAGCCCCCGTCCTGCCATGGGTTGGGCCCTCGCCTCCCCTCTTACCCCAACTGAAGGAAGATATTCTTACAACCCAGGTGGTGGTAGTTGTCTTTCTAAGGTAACACCTTGACCCAACCTTGCCTGTCTGAGTCAGGCTGAGCACGGCTGGGTATCGGACTGAAAGGCTTCCATTTTGATTAAAAGAGCTACTGTTACACAATAAAAACAGAACATGACTCATTCAGATGTCATTTTTCATGGTTGTTGATATTATTAAGTAGAAGGATGAAGCAGGCTTTTGCAGAGAGGATGTTACTTTCTCTCACACAGCTGATGTAAAAGAAAACCACTAGAGTGTCTGTTTTCTTTTTCTAAAGTGGTTTGCTGATGGTCAGCATGGGGACATGGGTGGCATGCACTCAGGATGTCCTCCCCCCTGAGAACCTAGCCCCCCTCCCCCTGTCCCCCAACCCACCCCTGAACCTAAACATTAATAACCTATTTCCTCAAGCAATTGGTCCATAGCCTATACACATCTCTGACAGCCACAGCGTTTTTCTTTCACAAACACATATATTATTTATCCTTTTATAACGGGACGTTGTCATGGGAACCCTGCAAACCCTATATGACGTGTCACTGAGCCCCCTCCAAGCCCCCGACCCCTTCTGAACCCTTCCCAAGGTCGTTAGGGAAAGCTAAGATCTCACTAGTTCATTTCAGGGCCGAGTCCAAAATAGCACCTTATTCCCTATGTAATGAAGTACTTTTTACCAGAGCCCATAGCACTACATAGGGACTATAGGGTGCCCTTTCAGATGCACCCCAGCTTAGCCTTAAACCGTTTCATCATAAGGACTCTTACGGAATAGCCTTTATTTCTCAGGACAAGAATAGACTGACGAGTTTCAGAAGAAAGGTCTTTGTTTCTGACCATTTTGAGCCTGTAATCGAACCCACAAATGCTGACGCTCCAGATACTCAACTAGTCTAAAGAAGGCCGGTTTTATTGCTTCTTTAATCAGAACAACAGTTTTCAGCTGTGCTAATGTAATTGCAAAATGTTTTTTTTAATTATCAATTAACCTTTTAAAATGATCAACTTGGATTAGCTAATACTTTGTGTCATTGCGACACAGGAGTGATGGTTGCTGTTAATTGGCCCCTGTACGCCTATGTAGATATTCCATTAAAAATCTGCCGTTTCCAGCTACAATAGTCATTTACAACATGAACAATGTCTATACTGTGTTTCTGATCAATTTGATGTTATTTTAAGGGACAGAAAATGTCTAAGTGACCCCAAACCTTTGAACGATAGTGGATACTTCCATCGTTCTCCATCTTTCTCCCTTTAACAGCATCACAGAGACAGAGCAACGAGAAAGCGAAGCGGTACGCTACAATGCCAACAGCCAATCCCAGTCCCCACGTCTCAAGAGCAGTCGATCTAACGGTAAATCAATAAAGGTCTAATACTGAATAATTGAGGTTATTGGAGCGCAGACAGTCTCAGTCCCGAGTGAGAAGCTCCCATACAGAACTACGGGAGGTGTTCTTATTTCACCTTCTGCAGCAACAACCTGGGGAATCGAGAGAGGAGATATTTGGTTAGCGTAATGAATGATTTGAAAACGGGTAGCATTTTTTGTCGTTGCTTTTAATTGATGCTGGGGAGTGATTGTAGCTGAATCTGCGGTGTGTTTTGTAGCTAGAGGGTTTATACTGTTCCTAGGATGTTTAACTGAAGTATATTATCACCAACATGTTTTGTTATCACTATCTGGCATTTGATTCTCCTCTGTTTGGTTTTGTACAGTGCTTCTCTAAGTAGAGGAACAGAAGAGAGAGTGTGAGAGAGAGGGAAAGCGAGCGAGATGGTGAGCGGTATTTTGTGTGTGAGATTCACTAGAGGGCACAAGCTGCATGTCTAAGACTCCCAAGTTCCACTTAGTGTGCACGCTGGGAAAGTGAACAGAGCTGGGACAGAACACCGTATCAAGTCTCCGATTCCGCCTGCTGAGAGGAAACAGACTAACTTAGGTCCTTTGTGTTTCCACTTTCGGATAAATCCTGACTTCTGAGATGCAGGCACAAAACTATGCAATGACGTCATTGGAATAGCTGAGAATTCTGCCCTTTTTCAACTAATAGAACACAATGTGATGGGAAGGGCTTGACTAGAAAAAGCTTGTAGCCTTTTGTTACCCTCAGAATGCCAAGGTAGACAGGATGGCACGCATGCAGACAGACAGACCTGAGACAGACAGACAGTGGCATGTTTACAGTACAGTATGTTACCAGTGTGTCATGCCCGGTGAGCAACCAGCTCGTTGCATGTTCCCGCGGCAACCGTGACATGCGTGCGCTCCGGGGAGACGACGTGACGGGAGAGCATCTCATCGGACTAACCTTAAAGAGGGGAAGGAAGGGATGAAATACAGAGGCCACGTCTGGGTTTACCAGGACCATTCCAGGGATGCGAAGGCCCATGCCACATCTCAGCCGAGGCTTGGTGTAATACTGTTTTTGCCGGTACTTGCAGTGTGTGTGTGTGTGTGTGTGTGTGTTCGTGTTCGTGTTTATGTGTCTGTTTCGTGTGAGTGGTACATGGTAGTGTGTGGTTCTGCAGTACCTTTATGTCGCTGGGCTGCTACATTAAAGAACAGCTATGAGTCTCCAGGGATCCTGTCAGCCTCTAGGGTGCTCCTTCGTACTCTCAGAAAGTGGGTGTAAATGTATCTCGACAACTATGGTGCTGGTTCGTTCAGGCAGGCAGACATGCACAATGCCTCTTTCAGACGTTCACAGTGAAAGGCCCTGTGCCTCTGGAATGTGTAGTAGTGCCCTTGAGCTGAAGGAGTCTTTCAGCTTGACGACCTTGGCAGGATAGCATGGGGAAAGAAGACCGGGGAACAGCAACAAACAACTAAACAAACGTTGTGTTATTGTGTTGCTGCCTCACCTGTTTCTCTGTATCCTCCCAGCAAGGTGTGTTGTTTGGCTGTTCTGCTGTTGTCAGGTGTGAAGCTACTCCTCTTCTACATACAGCTCTGTCAGAGTTACTGTTTTCATGCCGTTTCATGCCCCAACAACGCTTTAGGCAAAGTTCCCATCGTCACAGTCCTCGGCTCCTCACAAAACCCTGCTAAGACAAATTGATTACCCAAAAAATAAAAAAGTACTTCAAAAACGTTCACATGCTGTATAGTGCCGCTGGTGATTTCTGTGTTTGTTTTGGTGTGTGTGTGTGTGTGTGTGTGTGTGTGTGTGTGTGTGTGTTAATCTGCTACACAGTAAATGTTGTTGGAAAACCCTCCAGAGTTCTGCTGATAGACACAACCTAGTCCTAGTGTTTAGCTAACCTTCCCTCACAAAGGAAGACTCGGCATACCCAGTCTCCTTCCTTTTTTATTCTCCCACATCCTTCATACCAGCCGTCATTTCATTATCAAAGCTATTATATTTAGGTCTTGCTCTCATGTTTTTTGGAAGGCTCAGGATTAGCAACGTTTATGCCCAGACGTGCACCTCATTCCTACAGAGACATTTGGTAGCTGGCACTACATATTATTCTAAGACCGCTGAAACAGATTTTGTGTGTTGCCTGCACTATAATATCTAGCACTGTGCTTTTGGTCATCCTCTTGATGCCAGTCAGTCTTGCCAGACACACTGTCTGTTTTAATAGAGAAATGGAAATCAGTAGATGAAGGGAATATATTTGTGAATGCTGGTATGGAAGACTCTTCAGGCAGGCCGCCAGCATCATTATTATTATAGAGTCGATGAAGGATGCAGTGTGCACTCTCCAGTCTTCTCCCTCCCTCCCTGTATCCTCCATCTCCACTCTCCAGTCTTCTCCCTCCCTCCATCCCTGTATCCTCCATCTCCACTCTCCAGTCTTCTCCCTCCCTCTATCCCTGTATCCTCCATCTCCACTCTCCAGTCTTCTCCCTCCCTCCATCCCTGTATCCTCCATCTCCACTCTCCAGTCTTCTCCCTCCCTCCACCCGGTATCCTCCATCTCCTCTCCCTCCCTCCATCCCATCTCCATCTCCAGTCCTCTCCTTCCCTCCATCCCTGTATCCTCCATCTCCTCTCCCTCCCTGCATCCCTGTATCCTCCATCTCCACTCTCCAGTCTTCTCCCTCCCTCTATCCCTGTATCCTCCATCTCCACTCTCCAGTCTTCTCCCTCCCTATATCCTCCATCTCCTCTCCCTCCCTCCATCCCTGTATCCACCATCTCCACTCTCCAGTCCTCTCCCTCCCTCTATCCCTGTAGCCTCCATCTCCACTCTCCAGTCCTCTCCCTACCTCCATCCCTGTATCCTCCATCTCCACTCTCCAGTCTTCTCCATCCCTCCGTCCCTGTATCCTCCATCTCCACTCTCCAGTCTTCTCCATCCCTGTATCCTCCATCTCCACTCTCCAGTCTTCTCCATCCCTGTATCCTCCATCTCCACTCTCCAGTCCTCTCCCTCCCTCCCTCCCTCCCTCCATCCAGGTACCCTCCATCTCCACTATCCAGTCTTCTCCATCCCTGTATCATCCATCTCCAGTCCTCTCCCTCCCTCCATCCCTGTATCCTCCATCTCCACTCTCCAGTCCTCTCCCTCCCTCCATCCCTGTATCCTCCATCTCCACCAGTCCTCTCCCTCCCTCCATCCCTGTTTCCTCCATCTCCACTCCTCTCCCTCCCTCCATCCCTGTATCCTCCATCTCCACTCTCCAGTCTTCTCCCTCCCTCCACCCGGTATCCTCCATCTCCTCTCCCTCCCTCCATCCCTGTATCCTTCATCTCCACTCTCCAGTCCTCTCCCTCCCTCTATCCCTGTATCCTCCATCTCCACTCCCCAGTCTTCTCCCTCCCTCCATCCCTGTATCCTCCATCTCCAGTCTTCTCCCTCCCTCCATCCCTGTATCCTCCATCTCCACTATCCAGTCTTCTCCATCCCTGTATCATCCATCTCCAGTCTTCTCCCTCCCTCCATCCCTGTATCCTCCATCTCCACTATCCAGTCTTCTCCATCCCTGTATCATCCATCTCCACTCTCCAGTCTTCTCCCTCCCTCCACCCGGTATCCTCCATCTCCTCTCCCTCCCTCCATCCCTGTATCCTTCATCTCCACTCTCCAGTCTTCTCCCTCCCTCCATCCCTGTATCCTCCATCTCCACTCTCCAGTCTTCTCCCTCCCTCCATCCCTGTATCCTCCATCTCCACTCTCCAGTCTTCTCCCTCCCTCCATCCCTGTATCCTCCATCTCCACTCTCCAGTCCTCTCCCTCCCTCTATCCCTGTATCCTCCATCTCCACTCTCTAGTCCTCTCCCTCCCTCCATCCCTGTATCCTCCATCTCCACTCTCCAGTCTTCTCCATCCCTGTATCCTCCATCTCCTCTCCCTCCCTCCCTCCATCCCTATATCCTCCATCTCCACTCTCCAGTCCTCTCCTTCCCTCTATCCCTGTATCCTCCATCTCCACTCCCCAGTCTTCTCCCTCCCTCCATCCCTGTATCCTCCATCTCCACTCTCCAGTCTTCTCCCTCCATCCCTGTATCCTCCATCTCCAGTCTTCTCCCTCCCTACATCCCTGTATCCTCCATCTCCACTCCCCAGTCTTCTCCCTCCCTCCATCCCTGTATCCTCCATCTCCACTCTCCAGTCCTCCCTCCATCCCTGTATCCTCCATCTCCACTCTCCAGTCTTCTCCCTCCCTCTATCCCTGTATCCTTCATCTCCACTCTCCAGTCTTCTCCCTCCCTCCATCCCTGTATCCTCCATCTCCACTCTCCAGTCCTCTCCTTCCCTCTATCCCTGTATCCTCCATCTCCACTCCCCAGTCTTCTCCCTCCCTCCATCCCTGTATCCTCCATCTCCACTCTCCAGTCTTCTCCCTCCATCCCTGTATCCTCCATCTCCAGTCTTCTCCCTCCCTACATCCCTGTATCCTCCATCTCCACTCCCCAGTCTTCTCCCTCCCTCCATCCCTGTATCCTCCATCTCCACTCTCCAGTCTTCTCCCTCCATCCCTGTATCCTCCATCTCCACTCTCCAGTCTTCTCCCTCCCTCTATCCCTGTATCCTTCATCTCCACTCTCCAGTCTTCTCCTCCCTCCATCCCTGTATCCTCCATCTCCACTCTCCAGTCTTCTCCCTCCCTCCACCCGGTATCCTCCATCTCCTCTCCCTCCCTCCATCCCATCCTCCATCTCCAGTCCTCTCCTTCCCTCCATCCCTGTATCCTCCATCTCCTCTCCCTCCCTGCATCCCTGTATCCTCCATCTCCACTCTCCAGTCTTCTCCCTCCCTCTATCCCTGTATCCCCCATCTCCACTCTCCAGTCTTCTCCCTCCCTATATCCTCCATCTCCTCTCCCTCCCTCTATCCCTGTAGCCTCCATCTCCACTCTCCAGTCCTCTCCCTACCTCCATCCCTGTATCCTCCATCTCCACTCTCCAGTCTTCTCCATCCCTCCGTCCCTGTATCCTCCATCTCCACTCTCCAGTCTTCTCCATCCCTGTATCCTCCATCTCCACTCTCCAGTCTTCTCCATCCCTGTATCCTCCATCTCCACTCTCCAGTCCTCTCCCTCCCTCCCTCCCTCCATCCATCCAGGTACCCTCCATCTCCACTATCCAGTCTTCTCCATCCCTGTATCATCCATCTCCAGTCTCTCCATCCCTCCATCCCTGTATCCTCCATCTCCACTCTCCAGTCCTCTCCCTCCCTCCATCCCTGTATCCTCCATCTCCACTCTCCAGTCCTCTCCCTCCCTCCATCCCTGTTTCCTCCATCTCCACTCCTCTCCCTCCCTCCATCCCTGTATCCTCCATCTCCACTCTCCAGTCTTCTCCCTCCCTCCACCCGGTATCCTCCATCTCCTCTCCCTCCCTCCATCCCTGTATCCTTCATCTCCACTCTCCAGTCTTCTCCCTCCCTCCATCCCTGTATCCTCCATCTCCACTCTCCAGTCCTCTCCCTCCCTCTATCCCTGTATCCTCCATCTCCACTCCCCAGTCTTCTCCCTCCCTCCATCCCTGTATCCTCCATCTCCACTCTCCAGTCTTCTCCCTCCATCCCTGTATCCTCCATCTCCACTCTCCAGTCTTCTCCCTCCCTCTATCCCTGTATCCTCCATCTCCACTCTCCAGTCTTCTCCCTCCCTCCATCCCTGTATCCTCCATCTCCACTCTCCAGTCTTCTCCCTCCCTCCACCCGGTATCCTCCATCTCCTCTCCCTCCCTCCATCCCTGTATCCTCCATCTCCAGTCCTCTCCTTCCCTCCATCCCTGTATCCTCCATCTCCTCTCCCTCCCTGCATCCCTGTATCCTCCATCTCCACTCTCCAGTCTTCTCCCTCCCTCTATCCCTGTATCCCCATCTCCACTCTCCAGTCTTCCTCCATCTCCTCTCCCTCCCTCATCCCTGTAGCCTCCATCTCCACTCTCCAGTCCTCTCCCTACCTCCAGTATCCTCCATCTCCACTCTCCAGTCTTCTCCATCCCTCCGTCCCTGTATCCTCCATCTCCACTCTCCAGTCTTCTCCATCCCTGTATCCTCCATCTCCACTCTCCAGTCTTCTCCATCCCTGTATCCTCCATCTCCACTCTCCAGTCCTCTCCCTCCCTCCCTCCCTCCCTCCATCCAGGTACCCTCCATCTCCACTATCCAGTCTTCTCCATCCCTGTATCATCCATCTCCAGTCCTCTCCCTCCCTCCATCCCTGTATCCTCCATCTCCACTCTCAGTCCTCTCCCTCCCTCCATCCCTGTATCCTCCATCTCCACTCTCCAGTCCTCTCCCTCCCTCCATCCCTGTTTCCTCCATCTCCACTCCTCTCCCTCCCTCCATCCCTGTATCCTCCATCTCCACTCTCCAGTCTTCTCCCTCCCTCCACCCGGTATCCTCCATCTCCTCTCCCTCCCTCCATCCCTGTATCCTTCATC
This sequence comes from Oncorhynchus tshawytscha, assembly GCF_018296145.1. Classification (NCBI taxonomy): domain Eukaryota; kingdom Metazoa; phylum Chordata; class Actinopteri; order Salmoniformes; family Salmonidae; genus Oncorhynchus; species Oncorhynchus tshawytscha. The sequence continues at coordinate 31,178,116 of NC_056444.1, forward strand.
TCCACTCTCCAGTCTTCTCCCTCCCTCCATCCCTGTATCCTCCATCTCCACTCTCCAGTCTTCTCCCTCCCTCCATCCCTGTATCCTCCATCTCCACTCTCCAGTCTTCTCCCTCCCTCCATCCCTGTATCCTCCATCTCCACTCTCCAGTCCTCTCCCTCCCTCATCCCTGTATCCTCCATCTCCACTCTCTAGTCCTCTCCCTCCCTCCATCCCTGTATCCTCCATCTCCACTCTCCAGTCTTCTCCATCCCTGTATCCTCCATCTCCTCTCCCTCCCTCCCTCCATCCCTATATCCTCCATCTCCACTCTCCAGTCTTCTCCCTCCCTCCATCCCTGTATCCTCCATCTCCACTCTCCAGTCCTCTCCTTCCCTCTATCCCTGTATCCTCCATCTCCACTCCCCAGTCTTCTCCCTCCCTCCATCCCTGTATCCTCCATCTCCACTCTCCAGTCTTCTCCCTCCATCCCTGTATCCTCCATCTCCAGTCTTCTCCCTCCCTACATCCCTGTATCCTCCATCTCCACTCTCCAGTCTTCTCCCTCCATCCCTGTATCCTCCATCTCCACTCTCCAGTCTTCTCCCTCCCTCCATCCCTGTATCCTCCATCGCCACTCTCCAGTCTTCTCCCTCCCTCCATCCCTGTATCCTCCATCGCCACTCTCCAGTCCTCTTCCGCCTTCCCTGCATCTCTCTCTCCCTCTGGGCGAGTGCCTCTCACGCCTGCAGATGGCAGATAATGACACTAGTGTCCCCTGAGGCTGTCTCTGTCTCTCTTTGTTCACAGAGCCAGACCTGGGCCCTGGCTCTGTGTGTGTCTGTGCGCCTGCCAGTGCTGTGTGTTTACTGCTGTTGCCTTCTTTCTCACCTCTGAGTGGACTGGCACTGGCTTTTATTCCCCATTGACCACCGAGGCAGAGTGGACAGTAGCCCAGACTAGAAGCTACCAAGCTGAAGAGTTGAACCCAGAGTGTGGGTAAATATACAAGCCTGTATGTGCGTGTTAGGACCACAGGTGCTGTTAAAGTGCCCTTTCAGAGCCCCTCTGCACCGTCTCACTCTCCATTACAGAAAATAGGGGTGACAGCCAGCAAGACACTTCATCAAATACTGTCCAGCACCCACTGGGTTGTTGGAAATGTATTTGTCAGAGCCTGAGCACTGCAGTGCACTCCAACACCTCTGTAGTTATAGCCATATAAACACCTGGTTAAAATTGGCCTTGTTCCTTCCCTCTCTGGATGTGTTGCAAATGGCACCCTATTCCCTTTTAAGTGCCCTACAGTACTTCTGACCAGTGCCCATAGGGGTTTGATCAAAAATAACGCACTATATAAGGATATATGAGTTTCGGAGTCGGCTAGTTTTCAGTTCTACCTGATAATGAATTGCACCCACCAGGTGTGCCAGGTCTATATCAGTCCCTGATTAGAGGGGAACAATGAAAACAAGCAATGGAGCTGGCTTCCAGGTCCAGAGTTGAGTTTGAGGGATATAGGAAATAGGGTGCCATTTTGGACTCAGCCATGTGTGAGGTCATGATAGAACAGGCAGACATTCTCAAGGCTTACCTAAGTAGTATATGTTACAAACAAATGCCTTTGTCAGCCGTGCCTGTTTGTAGTAAGGCCTGGTTTTGGGGTGTTTGAATGGTACTGTGGTAAAAACAACCAGATGTCAAGGTTTTACCAGTTTGACTTTAGATTCTGACATTTATCCACGTTTCTCCAAACGTCACATTTTAAAGTTGCTCCAAATGTCAAATCTCAAATAGTTTTTGACACGCTGGGTTGACTCCTCCTGCTTAGGCATTCATTCCGAATGGTTAAAGGTTAAGGTTTGGGATAGGGTTAAATCTAGTAAAGGAAGAACTGAGTGTCTACAGTACCACTGGGATTGAACACGCGACCTCCGGATCCGGAGTCATGGCATTATAAAAAATGAGTGTCTAGGATTTGATTAGGATCCCCATTAGCTGTTGCAAAAAGCAGTAGCTACTCTTCCTGGGGTCCACACAAAACATAAATCATGACATAGTACAGAACAATAAAAGACAATAACAGCTCCAGGTCAGAGCTACAATCATTTCAAATAAATTAGGGGAGATTGAACACGCCCTAGCAAAACGCCCTAGCAAAACTCAAGTATACTAACTACTAACCTAGTGGTTAGAGTGTTGGACTAGTAACCGAAAGGTTGCAAGTTCGAATCCCGGAGCTGACAAGGTAAAAATCTGTCGTTCTGCCCCTGAACCCACTGTTCCTAGACCAGTTAACCCACTGTTACTAGGCCGTCATTGAAAATAAGAATTTCTTCTTAACTGACTTGCCAAGTTAAATAAGGGTCAAATAAAATAATTGTAGAGCTCGCTGTTGCCCCTAGTGGCTGGTTTTGGTTTCCCAACATCCTAAGTCAGTCTTGAGCAATCTGCCTGGATAAAGGATGGCAGTGTTGTGCAGACCCATAGTTATGGTATATAACTAACACACCCAGCCCCCAGCAGTCCCAGGTGAGAGGTCAGAGGTCAGATATAAGGCAATCCTATAGCTGTAGGACTAATGCCTTAGCTATGGGAATGGGAACCCCATAGCTCCAGTATCGACAGCATTGAGCAGGTCTTCCCTAATCAATACCTCGGTGGAGGGATATTTCCCTCACCTAAACCCTGGGGTGTGGTGTGACTGGCCTCAATCAAACATGAGCCCTGGCAATTATGAGTGTTTGATCCTCCTGTCAAACCCTTGCGTCTGATCCACACATCCCATGTCTTCAGGGCATATCATAGGCGCTCATACAGTACACTGGACCCAGCCAAGGCAGATTGAGGGGTGGATGAGAAATGTGACCGACCGACTCGATTTGGTCTTTTGTAGCAAAATTTGAAATGGTGTTTTTTTAACATTTTTACATATGGGGTACAGTGGTTCCTCGTTTAAAAATTGTGAGCTTACACTGCGGGACTTAGAGGTAATTTTTGGTTTAGTATGGTACCTGCGTCACCACTTCATTGCTCCAGACCAGCACAAGGGGGAGTTAGAGCACTGATTATGCTTTTGGGTCCTACTGTGTCTCTGACAATGAATGGGCAACAAAAACCTAAATAGTAACTGAAAATTGTGCACAACATCAGTATTACTTACTAAAACTGTTGTTACACTAAAGTTTTTATTTTATTTTGTTAGGATTTTTTTTGCTCTTACTGTAGTACTGTAGGCCACTCCCAACCGGTCAAGTTGTACCGTTGGCCACGGTCTAAGGCACTGCACAGCAGTGCAAGCTGTGTTGCTACAGATGCTGGTTCAATACCCTCGACTGGGAGACCCATGAGATGATTGTAGGTTTTTAGTTTCTCTCCCTCTAAAAACAGAAATAAATCATTCTAAATAACAAATTAGTAACAATGTCTCACCCCATGTTCAAGAATGGCCTTTTTCTTGCTCAATTTTACGTTATTTAAAAACAAAATCATCTCCAAAATATAATTTTTTAAACAAAGCGATTATTATTATTAATTTAGAATGATATAAAAGCCCATTGGATATTCTCTCAGATATATTATTAACCCTGTTATTAGCAGGACAATATATATTGGTCATATTGGTCATGGCTCCCAAGTGGAGAACAATGGCATTGCCTTGCCGTTCTCCAGCTGTATCCACTGAAAGAGCGTGAAGTTCAAGGCACGAGGTCAGGGGTCACGGGATGGGCCGCAGAGCCGTGCACAGAAGACCGACCTTGCTCAAGGGGAATGGGGGAGAAGGAGGAAGGGGGAGGGGGGTTGGACCCCCGCCACACTGGCAACACTAAGGGCATTGCACTAATAATGGCGCTGACAAGGGAAACGTTCCCGCGGTTCTGTTATTAGTGCCAGTCTGCACGTTTCATACTAAAACAATGTAACTAATAATGGCATCTTTACGCTTTTGTTAATAAAATATTGATAAAAAATACTCTTTCAAAATGCCAATGGTTATTTAGTTATGGATCCATAATGAATTACAATGGGAATAAATATTACTGAATTACAGAATTACAGAAATATCGTCAAATATCCTCTGTAATTATTGGCGGAGACTCCCGTCATATTTTTCAATATACTGTAGGCCTACTGTAGGCAACATGAGTCTCACTAGTGTTGAGTAATGTGCTGTTAAAAGTGGTGTAGGTCTTATTTATTTAAAGAGCATATTGAAGTTAGAAGCAATAGCCTACAACTATTTTAGCACCGTTTCACGCTGCTCTGAGACAAGCATGGGGACTGGTCTGTAACGGCTCTCTTCTATCTCCTCCTCTGACGAAGAGGTAGAACAAGGATCGGACCAAAATGCAGCGTGATGATGATTCATGATATATTTTAATGAAGGAAAACCTTTACATACAGAAACTACAAAACTAACAAAATGAAATAATGAAAACCGAAACAGCCCTATCTGGTGCAAACACAAAGACAGGAACAATCACCCACAAAATACACAGTAAAACCCAGGCTACCTAAATATGGTTCCCAATCAGAGACAACGAGAATCACCTGACTCTGATTGAGAACCGCCTCAGGCAGCCAAGCCTATGCTAGACACACCCCTAATCAGCCACAATCCCAATGCCTACAAAAACCCCAATACGACAACACAATAAACCCTTGTCACACCCTGGCCTGAACAAATAATTAAAGAAAACACAAAAATACTAAGACCAAGGCGTGACATGGTCTTGATAATGAGATTTTTATTTTCACTGAATCTCCGTTTGGGTATTGGTTAGACTAGATTTTGAAAATGCTATGCTCTTAGTGCAACCTTTATTTAACTCGGCAAGTCAGTTAAGAACAAATTATTATGTATTTACAGCCTACTCCTTCCTCCCCTTCGGGGAATTGAACCCCGGTCTCCCGCGTGCCTGCACAACACAGGGATTCTTTAGCTAAATAGCCCAGTACTGTACTCCCGACCATCACGTTGTACAGTGCCATATTTTCTGTTCCATCCTACCTGAAACCCAGAGGGGTTTTCTTGGAATAGAAACACCTTAATTATTAATCAAATTATTATTTTATTTTTTTCACCTTTATTTAACCAGGTAGGCAAGTTGAGAACAAGTTCTCATTTACAATTGCAACCTGGCCAAGATAAAGCAAAGCAGTTCGACACATACAACGACACAGAGTTACACATGGAGTAAAACAAACATACAGTCAATAATACAGTATAAACAAGTCTATATACGATGTGAGCAAATGAGGTGAGATAAGGGAGGTAAAGGCAAAAAAAGGCCATGGTGGCAAATACAATATAGCAAGTAAAACACTGGAATGGTAGATTTGCAATGGAAGAATGTGCAAATTAGAAATAAAAATAATTGGGTGCAAAGGAGCAAAATAAATAAATAAGTTAAATACATTAGGGAAAGAGGTAGTTGTTTGGGCTAAATTATAGGTGGGCTATGTACAGGTGCAGTAATCTGTGAGCTGCTCTGACAATTGGTGCTTAAAGCTAGTGAGGGAGATAAGTGTTTCCAGTTTCAGAGATTTTTGTAGTTCGTTCCAGTCATTGGCAGCAGAGAACTGGTAGGAGAGGCGGCCAAAGAAAGAATTGGTTTTGGGAGTGACTAGAGAGATATACCTGCTGGAGCGTGTGCTATAGGTGGGAGATGCTATGGTGTCCAGCGAGCTGAGATAAGGGGGGACTTTACCTAGCAGGGTCTTGTAGATGACATGGAGCCAGTGGGTTTGGCGACGAGTATGAAGCGAGGGCCAGCCAACGAGAGCGTACAGGTCGCAATGGTGGGTAGTATATGGGGCTTTGGTGACAAAAAGGATTGCAATTATGGAAGTACCAGTCAAAAGTTTGGACATACCTACTCATTCCAGGGTTTCCTACTTATTCCCAAACTCTAAGCGTTGTCATATTGTCCATTTGTAAATCGTTTTGCTCCCGGAGCGTTCAGAGCGCACACTGGATGCTCTGGCCGAGGATTAGGGTTGATCCGACGTTCTGACCTCACAACAGCAGTCAAGCACCCAAGCTAACTGGCAAGCTTGCTAGCTACTTCCAAACACAATTGAGAGAACAGCTCACTCTGACCATTTTACTCGTCCTAGCTAAGCCGGTTAGGCTGTTTTTATTTTATCCAGAGTAGAGGTCGACCGATTTAATCGGAATGGCCGATTTAATTTTTGGCCGATTTCAAGTTTTCATAACAATCGGAAATCTGTATTTTTGGACAGCGATTTGGCCGATTGTTGTTGTTATTATTATTTTTTACGCCTTTATTTAATCTTTATTTAACTAGGCAAGTCAATTAAGAACACATTCTCATTTCCAATGACGGCCTGCCGGGGAACAGTGGGTTAACTGCCTTGTTCAGGGGCAGAACGACAGATTTTTACCTTGTCAGCTCGGGGATTCAATCTTGCAACCTTACAGTTAACTAGTCCAAAGCTCTAACCACCTGATTACATTGCACTCCACGAGGAGCCTGCCTGTTACGCGAATGCAGTAAGCCAAGGTAAGTTGCTAGCCAGCATTAAACTTATCTTATAAAAAAACAATCAATCATAATCACTTAACTACACATGGTTGATGATATTACTAGTTTATCTAGCGTGTCCTGCATTGCATATAATGGATGCGGTGCGTATTCGCGAAAAAGGACTGTCGTTGCTCCAATGTGTACCTAACCATAAACATCAATGCCTTTCTTTAAATCAATACACAAAGTATATATTTTTAAACCTGCATATTTAGCTAAAATAAATCCAGGTTAGCAGGCAATATTAACCAGGTGAAATTGTGTCACTTCTCTTGCGTTCATTGCATGCAGAGTCAGTGTATATGCAACAGTTTGGGCCGCATAATTTGCCAGAATTTTACGTAATTATGACATAACATTGAAGATTGTGCAATGTAACAGGAATATTTAGACTTACGGATGCCACCCGTTAGATAAAATACGGAACGGTTCCGTATTTCACTGAAATAATTAACGTCTTGTTTTCAAGATGATAGTTTCCGGATTCGACCATATTAAAATGACCTAAGGCTCGTATTTCTGTGTGTTATAATGTTATAACTAAGTCTTGATAGATTTGATAGAGCAGTCTGACTGAGCGGTGGTAGGCACCAGCAGGCTCGTAAGCATTCATTCAGACAGCGCTTTCGTGTGTTTGACAGAAGCTCTTGCAATTCTTCAAGCATTGCGCTGTTTATGACTTCAAGCCTATCAACTCCCCAGATTAGGCTGGTGTAACCAATGTGAAATGGCTAGCTAGTTAGCAGTTTGCGCGCTAATAGCGTTTCAAACGTCACTCGCTCTGAGACTTGGAGTAGTTGTTCCCTTTGCTCCTGGCTGCTTCCTGGTTCCTGGTTCGAGCTCAGGTAGGAGCGAGGAGAGGGACGGAGGCTATACTGTTACACTGGCAATACTAAAGTGCCTATAAGAACATCCAATAGTTAAAGGTTAATGAAATACAAATGGTATAGAGAGAAATAGTCCTATAATTCCTATAATAACTACAACCTAAAACTTCTTACCTGGGAATATTGAAGACTCATTTTAAAAGGAAACCACCAGCTTTCATATGTTCTCCTGTTCTGAGCAAGGAACTTAAATGTTAGCTTTCTTACATGGCACATATTGCACTTTTACTTTCTTTTCCAACACTTTGTATTTGCATTATTTAAACCAAATTGCACATGTTTCATTATTTATTTGAGGATAAATTGATTTTATTGATGTATTATATTAAGTTAAAATAAGTGTTAATTCAGTATTGTTGTAATTGTCATTATCGTCCGATTAATCTGTATCTGCTTTTTTGGTCCTCCAATAATTGGAATCGGTATTGGCGTTGAAAAATCATAATCGGTCGACCTCTAATCCAGAGCATTGGTGAATGCTGCTGGCAACAATTGAATTATGATTTTTTTTTGCCAACGTTTACTGACACCGGCTATATTCAACGGATGTTGAGCGTTTGTAAATTCATCAGTTATTCATCAGTTACACTCAAACGATAGTGATCTGAAATCGGAGTAGATGGCCAGAGTGAATTTACCAGTTAACGTTAGCGAGCCAGACAGCTAACATTAGCTAGCTAGCTAGCTTGCTAACTGAGCACCGAAGACGTGGATGTCGATTAAGCCAGCCCCCCCGCACCTCTCTAATTCAGAGGGGTTGGGTTAAATGCGGAAGACACATTTCAGTTGAAGGCATTCAGTTGTACAACTGACTAGGTATCACCCTTTCCCTGAACAGTACACTTTAACTTGAAATGAAAATTATTTTCTGACAAGATTTGAAATATGGAATATCTGACAATGTAGTTAGCTATTTTACCCGTATACATGGATGGACACTTCTCCCTCTCAGTCATGGATGCCATGGTTGCCCTTATTTTGAAGATGTAATCTGGAGACAGGTGTTTTATACAACAGTGTGTGTGTTTTTCAACTCCGTCTGGATATTTGCAATCAAACAAATGTTCTCTCTCCTTAGTTATCATGCTCCAATTCCAACTAATTTCAAAACTCGGTCCTCCAGAGTGTGGAGAGCAACACTTATGCAGTTCTACCACATGATATCCTTATAAAAAGAACACATTAGAAAGGATTACCTACACATTCTGACCGGTTCATGTTATAGACAGAAGCGTGCTACATGGCAGACCAATCCAAACTCATCTCTCGCCATGTCCAGCCCACTCATTATCTCAGCCAAGCATGGCTAGCGGGAAAGTTGTTGTCTGTTCCAGAAGGCGTGTCTGACAAAAAAAAAAAGCATTTTGATAAAGAAATACACGTTTACGTTCAACTGGCTCTCCTGTGAAGTAGTGACACACGATGTACGCCTAGTTTCCTGAAACGAGTCGCATATTGCAACCTAGCCTTGATCAGAGTAATAGTATGACTACTTTCCAATGTCCATACTAGCAAACTGTTTAGAATACCTGCTCAGTACGTGGCTTTATTCTCAGTGGGATGCTATGCTACTGTGGATATTGGAAGACAATTAGGCCTATGTAGGCTGACATGTCGTAGGATAGAACTGTAATGTCCAGAGGGGAAAATTGTCTGGGACACAAAGTAGGCATGCACCCATTCTCATTGTAAGCATGTGGGGTAACCAGACTACACCCATAGATGTGAAAGATGTTAACATCCTGGTAACACCCATCAGTTTCTGATCTCTAATCGTGCCTTTCTTAACCCCCTGCTGTGGAAACACACTCCTCATGCTGTGGTTGATCCACGGCCATGTCAAGGCCAGACAACACAGTCTCTTTTTTAAATTTTCTCTCTCTCTCTCTCTCTCTCTCTCTTGCTCCATCTCTCCCCTCTGTGTAATAACACCATCACCAGGGAGGTCCATGATTGTTTGATGTTTTCCTTTCCCTTTTTCCCTACTTTCCCCCCAGTAGCAGTAGAAAGAGAAAGGTCCCTGGACACAGCCTTTAATTACCTTCCTCTGGCTCTGTGCATACCCAATGAATGAGTGAAGGGCACATCCTCCTGAAGCAAGCCTGGTTTCATATGGGTCTTCTAATGTGAGCATTTTAAAGACAGGAAGGCATTTTAATGCCAGACAATGGTTGGGTGTGCACGTGTGCGTGTGTGCACGTGTGATTGTGTGTTTGCGAGCTGCAGACAGAAACACAGGCAGCTCGCTGTTTGCATGTGAAGCAGGTCTGGAGGACATGCATGATAAGATTGGTGTGTACGGTGCATTCGGAAAGTATTCAGACTCCTTCCCTTTTTCCATATTTTGTTACGTTACAGGCTTATTTTAAAAGGGATAAATACATTTAAAAAATCTTAAATCTACAGACAATGCCCCATGATGACAAAGAGAAAACAGGTTTTTAGAAATATTTGCAAATGTATTAAAAATATAAAGCAGAAGTATCTTTACATAAGCATTGAGACCTTTTGCTATGAGACTCGAAATTGAGCCCAGGTGCATCCTGTTTCCATTGAAAATCATTGATGTTTCTAAAACTTAATTGGAGTCCACCTGTGGTAAATTCAATTGGACATATATGAGGAATACACCTCTTTATATAAGGTCCCACAGTTGACAGTGCTTGTCAGAGCAAAAACCAAGCCATGAGGTCAAAGGAATTGTCTGTAGAGCTCCGAGACAAGTTTGTGTCAAGTCACAGATCTGGAGAAGGGTACCACAAATGTTTTGCAGCATTGAAGGTCCCCAAGAACACTGTGGCCTCCATCAGTCTTACATGAAAGAAGTTTGGAACCACCAAAACTACTCTTCCTAGAGCTGGCCGCCTGGCCAAACTGAGCAATTGTGGGAGAAGGGCCTTGGTCAGGGAGGTGACCAAGAACCTGATGGTCACTCTGACAGAGCTCTAGAGTCCCTCTGTGGAGATGGGAGAACCTTCCAGAAGGACAACTATCTCTGCAACACTCCACAAATCAGGCCTTTATGGTAGATTGGCCAGATGGAAACCACTCCTCAGTAAAATGCACATGACAGCCTTCTTGGAGTTTTCAAAAAGGCACCTAAAGGACTCTCAGACCATGAGACACAACATTCTTTGGTCTGATGAAACCAAGATTGAATTAGTTGGCTTAAATGCCAAGCTTCACATCTGAAGGAAACATGGCACCATCCTTGCGGTGAAGCATGGTGGCAGCATCATGCTGTGGCAATGTTTTTCAGCGGCAGGGACTGGAAGACTAGTCAGGATCGAGGCAAAGATGAACGGAGCAAAGTAATGAGATATCCTTGATGAAAACCTGCTCCAGAGTGCTCAGGACCTCAGGCTGGAGCGAAGGTTCACCTTCCAACAGGACAATGACCCTAAGCACACAGCCAAGACATCACAGGAGTGGCTTTAGGACAAGTCTCTGAATGTCCTTGAGTGGCCCTGCCAGAGGCCAGACTTGAACCCAATTGAAGAGAGACCTGAAAATAGCTGTGCAGCAACGCTCCCCATCCAACCTGACAGAGCTTGAGAGGATCTGCAGAGAAGAATGAGAGAAACTCCCCAAATACAGGTGTGCCAAGCTCATATCCAAGAAGACTCGAGGCTGTAATCACTGCCAAAGGTGTTTTAACAAAGTACCTTATGTAAATGTAATATTTAAATTTTTGGTTTTGTACATTTGCAAGAATGTATTAAAAACAACTTTGTATTATGGGGTATTATGTGTAGATTGATAAGGCAAAAAATAACAATTTAATCCATTTTACAATAAGGCTGTAATGTAACAAAATGTGGAAAATGTCAAGGGGGTCTGAATACTTTCCGAATACACTGTATATGGGACGGGTGAGGAGTGTGTGTGTGTGTGTGTGTGTGTATATGTCTCGATCTCACACACACACACACTGGCAGGCTAATTCCAATGATTTGTTTCTCTAAAGGCCGTTCTGATGCACATCACTGTCAACCTGAAATGGTCCATTCACACAGACAATCTGCTGAAGAAGGCGCAACAGCGCCTCTTCAACCTCAGGAGGCTGAATAAATTAACCTTGTCCCCTAAGACCCTCAAATACGTCTACAAATGCCATTGAGAGCATCCTGTCGGGCTGTATCACCGCCTGTTATGGCAATTGCACCATCCGCAACCGCAGGGATCTACAGAGTGTGGTGTTGTCAGCCCAATGCATCACCGGGGAACACTACCTGCCATCCAGGACATCTAAGATTTACACTGAACAAAAATATAAACGCATCATGTAAAGAGTTGATCCCATGTTTCATGAGCTGAAATAAAATATCCCAGAAATGCTACATATGCACAAAAAAATGTGTCTTTAATAAATCATTCTGATTGGCTGGGCAAATGGTGGAATTGTTGGTCACACCAGATACTGACTGGTTTTCTGATCCACGCCCCTACCTTTTTTAAAAAAGGTATCTGTGACCAACAGATGCATATCTGTGTTCCCAGTCGTGAAATCCATAGATTAGGAACTAATTTCTTTATTTCAATTGACTAATTTCCTATGAGCTGTAACTCAGTAAAATGTTTGAAGTTGTTGCGTGTTGCGTTTCTATTTGCGTTTCAGTATACATATATATATATATATACATATTCCAGACTGCTCGTTCCGCTATTTCTTAATTTCTTTATTTACATTATTTGGGATTGATGTGTATTGCTTTGTATTGTTAGCTATAACTGCACTGTTGGAGCTGGAAACACAAGTGTTTCCCTACACCTGCGATAACATCTGCAAAGTATGTGTACGCCATCAATCACATTTGATGCGATGTGAATGACACCTCAAGGTGTTTCCTGAACTATTCAGACACAAAGATGAATTGAGAGGACTTGCGAAGATCAATAGAGGATCTCACAAACTATAGATTAGATAACAGAAGCAATGGATTAGCTAGCACTTGTCTTACACTTACTCTAAGTGCATTGGATCCAAACGCTAATAGATTTGAAACTGCAGTGTAAAGAACTACATTGGAAATAACCTTCGCTGTGTCGTAAAGCAGGTAGGTACTGTTAGACAAATCATGTTGTGCTACTGAAGAGACGATGACTACAGACTCCTATGAAACGTGTCTTCACTTACGCATATTACATGCTTTAATGCAATGATTGGACTGTAGTCTTATACGGGTGGATGCAGTGATTGAACACGATTGATGTAAAAATAGCTGGCACTTCTCCAGGTTCCTGCCTGTAGTTTTAATTAGCGTCCGGGTATAGTATGTATCCCAAAACGGCAACATATTCCCTATGTAGTGCACTACTTTGAACCCTTTACACTCGTGGGGAATTGGCCTCTATGAATAGGGCTACATTGAAATATTTCTTACAAAATAAATACGAAATGCATAACCATGGTAGCAATTGAAAGGGAACCGTTTGGAGTTTATGGGGAAAGTATTGTTCCTAAGGCGAGGACACAACAGTTCACCTGACACAAGACTGAATTCAAAAACATGACTCGTTTGATTTTATGTGCATTCTACATTCACTGTGCTTCTCTTCACGTTTGTTGACATCGAAATCAGTAAATACTCTGGAGACAGTCAGTGACAGGAGAATATTCCTGGAAACGTGTTGTAGTTGCAACATACGACAAACAAAAATGACAAGGGTTTGAGTGAGAGGACCGACTGGTGTCGCCAAGTGGTCACACACCTGTCCAAAGTGGGCACCGTTCCTAAGTCATTTCAGTGCACGTTTATGACTCAAAGAAGAGTCCTCAACTATAACTTGTTTTAAAGTTTTTTTTAAAACTCTCCTACCTGTGCCGTTGAGGAACTAGAGCAAGCACACTTGTAGTTTTGTTTGGAACACATGCATCCCCGCCATCACACAATTACTGTTGTTGTTTACGCAATACAAAAACGGTCCATTATAAATCGCAATCTGGGTCAGGTCAAACAAATACAACCGATGTAGACTTAATATGGTGAAATTCTTTTGTGCACATTTTCTCCACAATAAACAAACATAGGCCCGTTCTGTTCTGAACAACCCAGGGTGTGACGCCATGTCATCTTGTACCTATACATCAAACACAGTGATCACGAATGCTGACACTGTATATGGAATTCGTTTTTTTGTGATTTGGAGATGTGAAGTGCACATTTGGACTCACGGGTGTTTGGCTTGGCATCAAAGCGGCATTTATTATAATCCTCAATGTCTCATCTTTCAAAACACATAGTCCTCTTCATTTACAGCATTTCTCACACTCTGACAACAAAACATTTTCAAAAGTTGGCCAATTAGCAAGAGGGATGGATTAGCAAGAGGGATGGATTAGCAAGAGGGATGGATTAGCAAGAGGGATGGATTAGCAAGAGGGATGAATTAGCAAGAGGGATGGATTAGCAAGAGGGATGGATTAGCAAGAGGGATGGATTAGCAAGAGGGATGAATTAGCAAGAGGGATGGATTAGCAAGAGGGATGGATTAGCAAGAGGGGGATGAATTAGCAAGAGGGATGGATTAGCAAGAGGGATGAATTAGCAAGAGGGGGATGGATTAGCAAGAGGGATGGATTAGCAAGAGGGATGGATTAGCAAGAGGGATGGATTAGCAAGAGGGATGGATTAGCAAGAGGGATGGATTAGCAAGAGGGATGGATGAATTAGCAAGAGGGATGGATTAGCAAGAGGGATGGATTAGCAAGAGGGATGGATTAGCAAGAGGGATGGATTAGCAAGAGGGATGGATTAGCAAGAGGGATGGATTAGCAAGAGGGATGAATTAGCAAGAGGGATGGATTATGCAAGAGGGATGGATTAGCAAGAGGGATGGATTAGCAAGAGGGATGGATTAGCAAGAGGGATGGATTAGCAAGAGGGATGGATTAGCAACAGGGATGGATTAGCAAGAGGGATGGATTAGCAAGAGGGATGGATTAGCAAGAGGGATGGATTAGCAAGAGGGATGAATTAGCAAGAGGGATGGATTAGCAAGAGGGATGGATTAGCAAGAGGGATGGATTAGCAAGAGGGCAACTTCTTGTTGCGCAAGGTGCTCAAGTTCAGAACGGCTTTCAGTCCAAACCCATACAGCGCTGTGACGTGCAGTGCCAGATCTCCGACGTCATGTATTAACATGTCACTGTGAAGCCTACTGCTTACCAATTTATCATTGCCCAAATCTGCCTTTTTCAACACGTATACGAATATGAATGTATAGGGTTAACCAGAACTCTATGGGTGCCATTTGGGATACAGCCGTAGTGACATTAATGTAGGTCCTCTCAATATATAGCGGAATGAGGGGTGGGGGTGTCTCTACCGTTCACCTCATACCATGCGTATCACATTTCATGCTTTCTTACTTTCTTACCAAGAGGCTTTGTAATAGTTTTTTGCAATTCTGTCATCCTTTTTTCTCTCTGTCTCTCTCGCTCATTCTCTCTCTCTCTCTCTCTCATTTTCTCTTTTCAGTGTTCCTCCTGGTAGAAAAGGCCCAGCTTTAACATGCCTGAAAGTTTTCTTTATTTTGCTGCTGAATGGGATTAAAGCTGTATCGATAACCAGAGGTTTAATGCATTAATATAAAACGCAAAGGGGCTTATTAGAATTTCCATTTTGTCAGCAGTACGTAGACAGGTAGCCAACACTACACATGGCAAGTCCTTATATGTGTAAATTCATTTCCCCCAAGAGAGTAATGCGCACGCACATACACACACACACACACACACAGTGCTGCTCAGGAGAAACATCAAAGGGAGGGACCACAACTTGGCCAAGTGGATTTGAAAGGGATGAGGCTTTAATCTATTTAAACTTTGCTTGCTCTGTATATTTTCTCAGTGAAAGCCCCGCCCCTTTTTGTCCCTTCCAGCAGTAAAACTACCTGCTTCTATTCTGATGTATCCCTATTTCTCCCTTCCGGTGGTTAAACTACCTGCTTCTATTCTGATGTATCCCTCTTTCTCCCTTCCAGTGGTTAAACTACCTGCTTCTATTCTGATGTATCCCTCTTTCTCCCTTCCAGTGGTTAAACTACCTGCTTCTATTCCGATGTATCCCTTATTCTCCAATTTCTAGCAGTAAAACTACCTGCTTCTATTCTGCTGTATCCCTCTTTCTCCCTTCCAGTGGTTAAACTACCTGCTTCTATTCTGATGTATCCCTCTTTCTCCCTTCCAGTGGTTAAACTACCTGCTTCTATTCTGATGTATCCCTCTTTCTCCCTTCCAGTGGTTAAACTACCTGCTTCTATTCCTGATGTATCCCTCTTTCTCCCTTCCAGTGGTTAAACTACCTGCTTCTATTCCCGATGTATCCCTCTTTCTCCCTTCCAGTGGTTAAACTACCTGCTTCTATTCCGATGTATCCCTTATTCTCCAATTTCCAGCAGTAAAACTACCTGCTTCTATTCTGCTGTATCCCTCTGTCTCCCTTCCAGTGGTTAAACTACCTGCTTCTATTCTGATGTATCCCTCTTTCTCCCTTCCAGTGGTTAAACTACCTGCTTCTATTCTGATGTATCCCTCTTTCTCCCTTCCAGTGGTTAAACTACCTGCTTCTATTCCGATGTATCCCTTTTTCTCCCTTCCAGTGGTTAAACTACCTGCTTCTATTCTGATGTATCCCTCTTTCTCCCTTCCAGTGGTTAAACTACCTGCTTCTATTCCGATGTATCCCTCTTTCTCCCTTCCAGTGGTTAAACTACCTGCTTCTATTCCGATGTATCCCTCTTTATCCCTTCCAGTGGTTAAACTACCTGCTTCTATTCCGATGTATCCCTTATTCTCCAATTTCCAGCAGTAAAACTACCTGCTTCTATTCTGCTGTATCCCTCTTTCTCCCTTCCAGTGGTAAAACTACCTGCTTCTAATCCTATGTCCTCACTATCAGGATCTACAGTGAGCTAAACTCAGCAAAAAAAGAAATGTTCTCTCACTGTCAAATGCGTTTATTTTCAGCAAACTTAACATGTGTAAATAGTTAAATGAACATAACAGGATTCAACAACTGAGACATAAACTGAACAAGTTCCACAGACGTGACTAAAATAAATGGAATAATGTGTCCCTGAACAAAGTGGGGGGGCGGGTCAAAATCAACAATCAGTATCTGGTGTGGCCACCAGCTGCATTAAATACTGCAGTGCATCTCATCCTCATGGACTGTACCAGATTTGCCAGAGATGTTACCCCACTCTTCCACCAAGGCACCTGCAAGTTCCTGGTAATTTCTTGGGGGAATGGCCCTAGCCCTCACCCTCCGATCCAACAGGTCCCAGCCGTGCTCAATGGGATTGAGATCCGGGCTCTTTGCTGGCCATGGCAGAACACTGACATTCCTGTCTTGCAGGAAATCACGCACAGAATGAGCAGTGCGGCTGGTGGCATTGTCATGCTGGAGGGTCATGTCAGGATGAGCCTGCAGGAAGGGTACCACATGAGGAGGAGGATGTCTTCCCTGTAACGCACAGCGATGAGATTGCCTGCAATGACAACAAGCTCAGTCCGATGATGCTGTGATACACCACCCCAGACCATGGTGGACCATCCACCTCCAAAGTGATCCCTCTCCAGAGTACAGGCATCGGTGTAACGCTCATTCCTTCGACGATAAACGCGAATCCGACCATCACCCCTGGTAAGACAAAACCACAACTTGTCAGTGAAGAGCACTTTATGCCAGTCCTGTCTGATTGGATTGTTGTTGTTCGGACCCTGTACCTGTCTGGCAGGTGTGATGTTCGGATGTAGCGATCCTGTGCAGATGTTGTTACACGTGGTCTGCCACTGCGAGCTGTCTTTCCTGTCTCCCTGTAGCTCTGTCTTAGGCGTCTCACAGTACGGACATTGCAATTTATTGCCCTGGCCACATCTGCAGTCCTCATGCCTCCTTGCAGCATGCCAAAGGCACGTTCACGCAGATGAGCAAGGACCCTGGGCATCTTTCTTCTGGTGTTTTTCATTCAGTAGAAAGGTGTTTTTAGTGTCCTACATTTTCAAAACTGTGACCTTAATTGCCTACCATCTGTAAGCTGTTAGTGTCTTAACGACCGTTCCACAGGTGCATGTTCATTAATTGTTTATGGTTCATTGAACAAGCATGGGAAACAGTGTTTAAACCCTTTACATTGAAGAGCTGTGAAGTTATTTGGATTTTTACTAATTATCTTTGAAAGACAGGGTCCTGAAAAAGGGACGTTTCTTTTTTTGCTGAGTTTATCTGCTTCCCAAGTGGCACCCTATTCCCTGTATAGTGTGCTACTTTTAACCTGGGCCCATAGTGCATTTATTTTGAACACAGCCCTATGTAAATAACTAAGGTGCCATTTGTGACACAGCCTTAGCGCCTCCCTAATGGCACACCCAGCACTTCTGAAATATGCATTTGGTTCTGAATACAGGGACCAGTGGAAATTCAGAGATGGAGCGGCCTTGTCAGCAGCCAGAGTGATCGGCCAGCCTCCCTATTCTATTGTCTGAATATTTGATGATGTTAATCAGGAGAAAAACAGCACTAAGCACTTTGTTCCTTTCCGTTCTCCCAGCTGAACGAAGGATCGCAGGCAGGCGGACAGGCAGGCAGGAGAAGGACCATGGTGGCTGGAAATAATAGATGGGGAAGTGATGAAATATTCACAATGTGCTGTGTGATGACTGAGGTCACACAGATGGGATGGAAAGACGTCCCAATGCAGGTCCGACGCTGGGAGAAAGGTTAGGGGAATGGGTTTAGAATAGTTTGGGTTGAAATGACATTGCTGCACTGCATCCCACAATGCCAGTGAGGAAGATACCTTTTTAGATAGATGGCTTCATTCCCATGTTCTTTTCTCTCTGAAAGTATCCAACTTTTTGATGGAGAGATGGATGTATAGACACTGTAGATGGGTTGAATAATGGATGTATGGATGGATGGATCTATAGACACTGTAGATGGGTTGAATAATGGATGTATGGATGGATGGATCTATAGACACTGTAGATGGGTTGAATAATGGATGTATGGATGGATGGATCTATAGACACTGTAGATGGGTTGAATAATGGATGGATGTATAGACACTGTAGATGGGTTGAATAATGGATGGATGTATAGACACTGTAGAGGGGTTGAATAATGGATGGCTGTATAGACACTGTAGATTGGTTGAATAATGGATGGATGGATGGATGTATAGACACTAGATGGGTTGAATAATGGATGGATGTATAGACACTGTAGATGGTTTGAATAATGGATGGCTGTATAGATACTGTAGATGGGTTGAATAATGGATGGCTGTATAGACACTGTAGATGGTTTGAATAATGGATGGATGGATGGATGGATAGACACTGTATATGAGTTGAATAATGGATGGCTGTATAGTCACTGTAGATGGGTTGTATAATGGATGGCTGTATAGACACTGAAGATGGTTTGAATAATGGATGGATGGATAGACACTGTAGATGGTTTGAATAATGGATGGATGGATGGATGTATAGACACTAGATGAGTTGAATAATGGATGGATGTATAGACACTGTAGATGAGTTGAATAATAGATGGATGGATGTATAGACACTTGATGGGTTGAATAATGGATGGATGTATAGACACTGTAGATGGTTTGAATAATGGATGGATGGATGTATAGACACTCTAGATGAGTTGAATAATGGATGGATGTATAGACACTGTAGATGAGTTGAATAATGGATGGATGGATGTATAGACACTTGATGGGTTGAATAATGGATGGATGGATGTATGGATCTATAGACACTGCAGATGGGTTGAATAATGGATGGATGTATAGACACTGTAGATGGGTTGAATAATGGATGGCTGTATAGACACTGTAGATGGTTTGAATAATGGCTGGATGTATGGATCTATAGACACTGTAGATGGGTTGAATAATGGATGGATGTATAGACACTGTAGATGGGTTGAATAATGGATGGTTGTATAGACACTGTAGATGGGTTGAATAATGGATGGCTGTATAGACACTGTAAATTGGTTGAATAATGGATGGATGGATGGATGTATAGACACTAGATGAGTTGAATAATGGATGGATGTATAGACACTGTAGATGGTTTGAATAATGGATGGCTGTATAGACACTGTAGATGGGTTGAATAATGGATGGCTGTATAGACACTGTAGATGGTTTGAATAATGGATGGATGGATGGATAGACAATGTAGATGAGTTGAATAATGGATGGATGTATAGACACTGTAGATGGTTTGAATAATGGATGGATGGATAGACACTGTAGATGGTTTGAATAATGGATGGATGTATAGACACTGTAGATTAGTTGAATAATGGATGGATGGATGTATAGACACTCTAGATGAGTTGAATAATGGATGGATGTATAGACACTGTAGATGAGTTGAATAATGGATGGATGGATGTATAGACACTTGATGGGTTGAATAATGGATGGATGGATGTATGGATCTATAGACACTGTAGATGGGTTGAATAATGGATGGATGGATGTATAGACACTGTAGATGAGTTGAATAATGGATGGATGGATGTATTGACACTGTAGATGGGTTGAATAATGGATGGATGTATTGGGGGGTTGAATAACAGATGGGGGTTGATGCACACAGAGACACCGTCCGGGACTATATAGAGGACTACATAAAGGACTGTATTAAGGACTATATTAAGGACTATATTAAATACTATTTTAAGGACTATATAAAGGACTATATATTAAGCACTATATTAAGGAATATATTAAAGACTATATAAAGGACTATATAAAGGACTATATAAAGTTTGGGAGATAAGTAGGAGAGGAGAAGTGGTGCATTCCCATTCATTAGATGTTAATGTCATGCAGACTAGGTGGCAGTCCCTCCCCCACCTCATCCTGACCACCACACACCATGCCTGAATCCATCAGGTCCCATCTCACAGTTATACAAGCTGAAACATTGGCACTCCCACACTTTCCTTTCCTCCCACACTTCCCTGTATGAAACATTTATGAATCCTCTGTGTGTCTAAGGGCACTGCAGGAGCGCTGGGACAGACCCAGTGCCTTTGGAGAACCAATCACTGATTCATTTATAAGGAAGGGAAAGTGTATGTTCAATGTACTATTTACTCTTCATGTCTTGGTGATTCTATACTGGGCTATTTTAGGTCTAATGTTGATGTCCCACCTCAAAACATATCACAAGTAGATTGATGGGGATGGATAGACGAATTGAGGTAGACAGAAGAGAGGGAGGTAGAGAGGCAGAGCTGGAGAGGCAGAAAGAGAGAGGGAGAACTGAGAGATTTCAGTGGCAGACCCAGAGATCTAGGCACTCAATAGAATCCTGACTCGTACTCACCTGTTGCAGTAGCCCGTGATAGAAAACCTGCCACCATGTTATTACTCATGACCAGCACATCATATGCTCTCTGATGATGACGCTGTGTTTCCGATTGGTCCGGGAATTCCCACGGAAACCCCATCGATTACGAGGCCATCAAATCGATCGCCCGTGGCAGCCCGGAAAGTGGAATATGCTTGTGTGATTCATTTTTAGGGCTAGATTGAATATGGATGGAATGGATGCACTGATTTTTTTCAAATCTGTTTTTGAGTTTCGAGTACGTTTCCATATAAAAACACCCATGGTTATAAATCCACAGTTGTGTCTAAAATGGCACCCTATTTCCTAAATAGTGCACTACTTTTGACCAGAGCACTACGGGCCATGGTCAAAAGTAGTGCATGATTTAGAAAATAGGTTGTCATTTGGGGGTGCAGAATGTGAATACGGCCTTAGGAAAACAATCTTCTCAGCTGTTGGAGCCTCTGGGTGTGTTTTGTGCTTGTCTGGTTAAGGACTGACAAATAGACATAGTCTGTGTCCCGAATGGCGCCCTTTCCCCAATGCAGTGCACTACTTTTGACCAGAGCCTTATTGTAGCCCTAAAAGTAGTGCACTTAACATGAAATAGGGTGCCATTTGGGACACACAGTACATGCATCGTTTCACAAGACACTTCAAAACAACAACATAACCCGTTTTTCTGTGGTTATTACTGCTTCCTGTGGTTACTTGATCCTGTTCTCCTCGCTGCTGCCTGACAGACAACACTTATATTGATATTGGATCAGGTCTCTAAATAAACTGGTTCATGTTTTTTCTCGACTTTCACCCTTTTAATTTGAAATTGTTCACTCATAGTACATGAAACAGAATGAGTCTTTGATGTCTCTATTCCAATCAAAATATTCGCTTCCTATCAGCTGTAAAGGAAAGACGAGCAGTTTGAATGGAATCATGTCCTGAAAGGGATTATAAGTTATCGACCTCAGTAGAGCAAATCATTCTTCATTAATCCTGAGAAATATTTCCATCTACAGGAATGTGGTTGTGTTTAAATGGTCCTTCAGAGAGAACAACAGGGAGATTTGTATAATGGTGGTCATTGTCTATGATTGGCTATGTACAGTACTATAGGCCTAAATGCAGTCTTTTTACACGGAACAACATTATAAACGTAACATGTAAAGTGTTGGTTCCATGTTTCATGAGCTGAAATAAAAGATCCCAGAAATGATCCATTCGCACAAAAAGCTTATTTCTCTCAAATGTTGTGCACACATTTGTTTACATCCCTGTTAGTGAGCAGTTCTTATTTGCCAAGATAATCAAATCAATAAAATGAAATTGTATGTGTCATGTGCTGAATACAACCTTACTGTGAAATGCTTTACTTACAAGCCCTTAACCGACAATGCAGTGATGGAAATAGAGTTAAGAAAAGACCTTACTAAATAAAGTTTAAAAAAGTAACACAATAAAATAACAAGGCTGTATAAAGGGGGTACTTATACCGAGTCAATGTGCAGGGGTATAGGTTAGTTAAGGTAATTGAGGTTATTGGTTATTTGAATATGTAGGTAGGGGTACAGTGACTATGCATAGATAATAAACAGCAGGGGGGTCAATGTAAATAGTCCGGGTGGCCAATTTATTCATTGTTCAGCGTCTTATGGCTTGGGGATGGAAGCTGTTAAGGAGCCTTTTGGACCAGGACTTGGCACTCCTGTACCACTTGCCGTTTGGTAGCAGAGAGAACAGTCTATGACTTGGGTGACTGGAGTCTTTGACAATTGTTCCATCCACCTGGCGGGTGTGGCATATTAAGGAGCTGACATTGATGTTTGGGATGCTCTGGATCGACGTGGACGACGGGGTATTCCATTCCCCGCCGATATCCAGCTACTACGCACAGCCATTAAAGAGGAGTGCGACAACATTCCTCAGGCCACAATCGTCAACCTGATCAACTCTATGCGAAGGAGATGTCTTGCTGTATGAGGCAAATGGTGGTCATACCAGATACTGATACTGGTTTTCTGATCCACGCTCCTACCTTTTCTTTTTAAGGTGTCTGTCACCAACAGATGCATATCTATATTCCCAGTTGTGAATTCCATAGATTAGGGCCTAATGAATTCATTTTGATTGGCTGATTTCGTTATTTGAACTGTAACTCAATAAAATCTTTGAAATGGTTGCTTGTTGTGTTTATATTTTTGTTCACTGTAGCTATTTGCTTCGCCAAATGATTCGGAAAGCTTAGCATTACCTAGCAGCCAAAACATGATGCTATCCAATTCTGTGTGTGTGTGTGTGTGTGTGTGTGTGTGTGTGTGTGTGTGTGTGTGTGTGTGTGTGTGTGTGTGTGTGTGTGTGTGTGTGTGTGTGTGTGTGTGTGTGTGTGTGTGAGAGTGCATGCATGCAAGGTTTGCCTCCATGTAGTTCTGT
The DNA here is from genome assembly GCF_018296145.1 of Oncorhynchus tshawytscha. Taxonomy (NCBI): domain Eukaryota; kingdom Metazoa; phylum Chordata; class Actinopteri; order Salmoniformes; family Salmonidae; genus Oncorhynchus; species Oncorhynchus tshawytscha. The sequence goes on from NC_056444.1 coordinate 31,201,338, forward strand.
TTTGGCCCAGAGCTGTGTAGAAAACAGGCTTTAGACAGGAAAGGGATTCACTTCAGTTAAATACCAACTGGAGCAATTTGTCACTAAAATGAAGGGGACAGCCTGAAAGTTTGACCGCCTGTTTGCCAAAGCAATTAAATACCTTTCTGGATGAGAGTGTGTCCAATTCACTGCCTCAGACTAGGGGTGAGGGTAGGCTCTCTCTCTTTCTCTCTCTCTCTCTCTCTCTCTCTCTCTCTCTCTCTCTTTCTCTCTCTCTCTCTCTCTCTCTCTCTCTCTCTGTCTCTCTCTCTGTCTCTCTGTCTCTCTGTCTCTCTGTCTTTCTCACAGACAGACAGACCAGACACAGACCAGACCAGACAATGTTGTCATAGCACACTTTTCCCACACCACATATCATATACATCATTAGTCATCCTAAAATTGACATTAGGATTGGGGGGAAACATAATCTTGCCTCCGAGCAGGGGGGGATGTATTTTCTCTGGTAATAAATATTTTAAGCAGGTGTACATGCGGTTAGACCACTTTAGTTCTGCTCTGTAATTGGAGGTGTAGCGGCTAGATTTACCGCCCGTTTTATCTTGTTTGCTGTCCTTCCCGTTAAGGTGTGAATTTAAGGAGAATTACTGCTGATCAATGTGGATTAGTGTAGTAGTCTAGCTCCTGTCTGGGCATCTCAGCACTGGTATTAGGTGTGTGCATGCCCTTGCGTTTTGGGCCTCTTCACCACTAGTATTACACGCCTATAGTGACAACAGGAGGGGGCTCAAAAGGCTTACTAGCTGACTAATGGCCACCGTTGTCTCATGCTGTTACCCATGCTCACAAGCACAGCAGAGGCCTTGATGGATCTTTCTGTAGGTGCCAGTCTTCATGCCCAAGCTCTGGATAGATCACAGGGATGTGTGGAGTGTCAGAGTGCTAGGTGCTTAACTGGAAGAGGAAGGGGGGAGTCGGTTGTCAAACCAGCCCCTCATCCCCTCTCCTCAGATACAGCTACCCCCCACTGCCCCTCCTCACCCCCTTCCTGCCCATGCCAGCCCCAGATCAAAGGGGAGGAACATGAAAGGCATCTGAGAGATTCGCTCTCAATATCCTCTTTCTCTCTCTCTCTCTCTCTCTCGCGCTCTCTCTCTCTCTCTCTCAAACTCCTCTCACTCTCTCCAACCTCCTTTCACCATCTCCCCCTGTATATCAATGGCTCACCCTCTCCCATCTCTCTCACTGAGGACTAGTGAGATATCAATGGAGAGGCAGAGGGTGTGGGTGAGATAGACTCATGGGTTTATTGCTCCATTGTTGTTGCTCTGTGCAGGAAGAGAAGGCATTAATTCTCTCCAAGGAGGAGGGAGCTCCACACTTTCTCCTCCTCCACCTCCTCCACTCTCAGGTGAGGCTGCAGGCAGAGATCCACTTGGAATAAGCTTTTTGACCTCCAAAGTTCATTGTCAAGAAACTTTCTCTCCCTCTGAATGCTCAAACGTGCCCGTCATGCTTCTCCACAATTAGCGAAGCTGTGGCGCCACTGAATGTTTCGTGATGCGTCACTAAAACTTGGACCCTCTTTGGTGAACTTTCGGGAACTTGTCATATAAGGGCCAGAGATTTGAAAATTGAAAATTGAACATCTGTCCACGTCCAAGTGGCCTTGTCGAATTGTCAGACAGGGAGAAGTGTTTGTCTGACGCAGTCAGTGCTGGCTGTCTCCTCTCTGGGCAAGTGTGTCCTCTCATACCCACACAGAGAGATGGCGGAGGAGAGAGGAGAGAGTTTTTTGGAGGGACTCTTTCTCACAATTTGGCAACCCTGCGCCACTTTTGAGATTCTTGAGAAAACTCTTCAGACAAACAGAGCTCCAATAAGTGGTTTTAGATGGCTGATCTCAGAATATGGGTTTTGTCTAAGGAGTCTGCAATCTCCTCCCTGTCGGCTGGACTGCATCTCTGTGAAAGCCGCTCCAGCTTCCATGCATATTTTATTTCTGATTCTTTCTTTATTTCTCTTCTCCTCTTACTAACTATTCATGGCTCCAGTCGATTTAGGGCAAAACGGGGCCTTTCACGAGCACATAAATATTGCATGATTGATAAATGCTGGTCCATTTGATTATGAGTGGGGTGATGTACGTATGTGTGGGGTGGTTAGCTAGCGCTGTGCGGTGCGTTGGAAACTGGGAAAGGGCTCTGGAGTGGGTGGAGAGAGGAGGCAAGGCCCTGCAAAGTGCACATCATAAGTGGATGGGTATTTAAAAATGAATCATGGTTAGTGGAGGGAGGCCCAACAACACGAGTTTTTCACTCCCTCTAAATGCCTTCAAACGGCCAGCTGGCAAGCTTTTCAAGGAGTTGTACTAACTACTCCGACCCACAAATGAATGAGGGCTGATTACTTTGTCATTAATGATTCAAGCACAATTGGAATGTAAATACTGTATGTCTGGAGTGAAAGCCCATTCCCTCTCCACTCCTTGGCACATTTCTTCTCTAGTCCCATTGCAACTTGGTTTGAATTCAAACACTGTCACACCACATAGCATTCAAAAGGTCTATCAACCTAGGCAGAATAACTTAGCTAGCTCTTTAAATGGCTAAGGAAAGAAAACCGTTTAGTAACATGTACTCACCAATACTTCCTTGTCGGCTGGTTTAATATGTGCATATTGAACAAAAAAGCAGAATAACGCTGCCATAACGCTACCACACGTATCACCGTGAAGCCTGCCATAACGCTACCACACGTATCACCGTGAAGCCTGCCATAACGCTACCACACGTATCACCGTGAAGCCTGCCATAACGCTACCACACGTATCACCGTGAAGCCTGCCATAACGCTACCACACGTATCACCGTGAAGCCTGCCATAACGCTACCACACGTATCACCGTGAAGCCTGCCATAACGCTACCACACGTATCACCGTGAAGCCTGCCATAACGCTACCACACGTATCACCGTGAAGCCTGCCATAACGCTACCACACGTATCACCGTGAAGCCTGCCATAACGCTACCACACGTATCACCGTGAAGCCTGCCATAACGCTACCACACGTATCACCGTGAAGCCTGCCATAACGCTACCACACGTATCACCGTGAAGCCTGCCATAACGCTACCACACGTATCACCGTGAAGCCTGCCATAACGCTACCACACGTATCACCGTGAAGCCTGCCATAACGCTACCACACGTATCACCGTGAAGCCTGCCATAACGCTACCACACGTATCACCGTGAAGCCTGCCATAACGCTACCACACGTATCACCGTGAAGCCTGCCATAACGCTACCACACGTATCACCGTGAAGCCTGCCATAACGCTACCACACGTATCACCGTGAAGCCTGGCAATACACGGAACGTCAACTAAATTCCACTTCAAAGTGTCTGAGTTTAATATAAAAGGATTCTCATTTTGCAACAGGGTGCCTCTTTCATCACCCCCGATTGCTTCTCGCAAGTGTGTGTGTGTGTGTGGTGTGCGTAGAGCGAATGTAGGAATGTGCAATAACCCCACAACTCTTTGGGTGTAATTTCTGCGTCCGAGACCGAAAAGCCATTACAGTGAACTGTGCAGTGCGGAGGCCTAACTAACATCAGCATGAAGCGTTGACACACCGAGTCAGTGTTTCTGTGATGACGAACGTGTCGTGTCAGCGTGACAGATAAGGAGGCTTTGGGAATAAATGCAATCTGCTTTAATTGTGTAAAGAGAACATGAGAGATGTCAGTGTGAGTTATGCTAATGATAAACCATACTGGAGCGCGCGCGCACACACACACACACACACTCATTCATACAGTACACACTGATAGACACACACACACGGATACAGTAAGCATACACACACACACATATACTCATTCATACAGTACACACTGATAGACACACACACAAGGATACAGTAAGCATATACACATTCATACAGTACACACTGATAGACACACACACACGGATACAGTAAGCATACACACACACATATACTCATTCATACAGTACACACTGATAGACACACACACACGGATACAGTAAGCATACACACACACATATACTCATTCATACAGTACACACTGATAGACACACACACACGGATACAGTAAGCATACACACACACATATACTCATTCATACAGTACACACTGATAGACACACACACACGGATACAGTAAACATATGCACACACATACTCATTCATACACTACACACTGATAGACACACACACACACACACACTCATTCATACAGTACACACTGATAGACACACACACAAGGATACAGTAAGCATACACACACACATATACTCATTCATACACTACACACTGATAGACACACACACACGGATACAGTAAGCATACACACACACATATACTCATTCATACACTACACTCTGATAGACACACACACACGGATACAGTAAACATACACACACACATACTCATTTATACAGTACACACTGATAGACACACACACACGGATACAGTAAGCATACACACACACACATACTCATTCATACACTACACACTGATAGACACACCTACACGGATACAGTAAACATACGCACACACATACTCATTTATACAGTACACACTGATAGACACACACACACGGATACAGTAAACATACGCACACACATACTCATTCATACACTACACACTGATAGACACACACACACGGATACAGTAAGCATACACACACACATACTCATTCATACACTACACACTGATTGACACACACACACAGATACAGTAAGCATACACACACACACATATACTCATTCATACAGTACACACTGATTGACACACACACACGGATACAGTAAGCATACACACACACATACTCATTTATACAGTACACACTGATAGACACACACACACGGATACAGTAAGCATACACACACACACATATACTCATTCATACAGTACACACTGATAGACACACACACAAGGATACAGTAAACATACGCACACACATACTCATTCATACACTACACACTGATAGACACACACACACGGATACAGTAAGCATACACACACACATACTCATTTATACAGTACACACTGATAGACACACCTACACGGATACAGTAAACATACGCACACACATACTCATTCATACAGTACACACTGATAGACACACACACACGGATACAGTAAGCATACACACACACATACTCATTTATACACTACACACTGATAGACACACCTACACGGATACAGTAAGCATACACACACACATACTCATTCATACACTACACACTGATAGACACACACACACGGATACAGTAAACATACACACACACATACTCATTTATACACTACACACTGATAGACACACCTACACGGATACAGTATACATACGCACACATATACTCATTTATACACTACACACTGATAGACACACCTACACGGATACAGTAAACATACACACACATATACTCATTCATACACTACACACTGATAGACACACCTACACGGATACAGTAAACATACGCACACATATACTCATTTATACACTACACACTGATAGACACACCTACACGGATACAGTAAACATACACACACACATACACATTCATACACTACACACTGATAGACACACACACACGAATACAGTAAACATACACACACACATACTCATTTATACACTACACACTGATAGACACACCTACACGGATACAGTAAACATACGCACACATATACTCATTTATACACTACACACTGATAGACACACCTACACGGATACAGTAAACATACGCACACATATACTCATTTATACACTACACACTGATAGACACACACACACGGATACAGTAAACATACGCACACATATACTCATTCATACACTACACACTGATAGACACACCTACACGGATACAGTAAACATACGCACACATATACTCATTTATACAGTACACACTGATAGACACACCTACACGGATACAGTAAACATACGCACACACATACTCATTCATACACTACACACTGATAGACACACCTACACGGATACAGTAAACATACGCACACACATACTCATTCATACACTACACACTGATAGACACACTTACACGGATACAGTAAACATACGCACACACACACATACTGAATGGAATTAAAATAAGAAACAAAGCTCTGAAACGTGTTTGTAGGCCAACTTACTTGTAAACAGGCAAGAAAATAAGCCAACACGTGCAAAAATACTTGAGCTATTTTAACCTACAGACAAATTCCAAGGTATTTACACCAAAGCTGTTGTATTTGACTGTGTCTGATGGTTCCTGTGTTATAGCTTTCCACAGCCTTGCCCTATAGAAAAGATACTGCCTAAATCTTTGGCCAAAGCAAGGGGAGATTTACATTGGTGTAGTGTAGATGCTATTGTTCCATAGCATTAGACTAGGATTGACATGAGCTCCTTGCTACAGCCTTCAGAGTGTAGGCTAAGTATAATACATGGGAGCGGGAGGCTAATCTTCTAAGAATTGGTTGATTAGCTGTAGTTGTGTGATGAACAGAACAGCCAAACACATCCCATTGAAAACCTCTTGGCAGAACCAGCATCCAGCCTTCCAATCTACAATTCTTTCTTTCTCTCTCTCTCTCATATCTATTGTCTCTTGTCTCCTATCTCTCGGTCTCTGTCGCGATCTCTATTCTAGTTTTTCCTCTGTCTCTCTCTTTTTCTCTATCTTTATCTCTCTATTTCTGGCTATTTCTCCCTCTCTGTCTCTCTGTCTCAATTTCTATTCTCTCTTCTCGCTCTCTACCATAGCTCCAACAGACCAGTGCTGACTGGCAGGTAGTCAGGCATTTCTGAGCATGCCAGTTTTCCTTCCTTCCAAATATGTTTGTGTGTTTGCCAGTGTAGGCTCCTCAGAGGAGGAAGGGGAGGACCTATTTGTATGACAAATGTCATAAAAATAGTGAAACATTAAAAAGACTATCCTTTTTAAATAAAACTATACTAAATAAATTCACGTCACCAAAAAATTGATTAAAACACTATTTTGCAATGAAGGTCCACAGTAGCCTCAACAGCACTCTGTAGGGTAGCACCATGGTGTAGCCGGGGGACAGCTACACTCTACAAAGCAAATGTATTACAAATAAAGAACTGACCACATTTATATACACTACCGTTCAGAAGTTATGGGGTCACTTAGAAATGTCCTTGTTTTAGATGAAAACATATATGAAATGAGTTGCAAAAGGAATAGGAAATATAGTCAAGACTTGACAAGTTTATAAATAATGATTTTTAATTGAAATAAGAATTGTGTCCTTCAAACTTTACTTTCGTCAAAGAATCCTCCATTTGCAGCAATTACAGCCTTGCAGACCTTTGGCATTCTAGTTGTCAATTTGTTGAGGTAATCTGAAGAGATTTCACTCCATGCCTGAAGCACCTCCCACAAGTTGGTTTGGCTTGATGGGCACTTATGTCCATACGGTCAAGCTGCTCCCACAACAGCTCAATAGGGTTGAGATCCGGTGACTATGCTGGCAACTCCATTATAGACAGAATACCAGCTGACTGCTTATTTCCTAAATAGTTCTTGCATAGTTTGGAGTTATGCTTTGGGTCATTGTCCTGTTGTAGGAGGAAATTGGCTCAAATTAAGCGCCATCCACAGGGTATGGCATGGCGTTGCAAAATGGAGTGATAGCCTTCCTTCTTCAAGATCCATTTTACCCTGTACAAATCTCCCACTTTACCAGCACCAAAGCACCCCAGACCATCACATTGCCTCCACCATGCTTGACAGATGGCATAAAGCACTCCAGCATCTTTTCATTTGTTCTGCGTCTCACAAATGTTCTACTTTGTGATCCGAACACCTCAAACTTAGATTCGTCTGTCCATAACACTTTTTTTCTAATCTTTCTCTGTCAGTGTCTGTGTTCTTTTGCCCATCTTAAGATTTTATTCTTATTGGCCAGTCTGAGATATGGCTTTTTCTTTGCAACTCTGCCTAGAAGGTCAGCCTCCCGGAGTCGCCTCTTCACTGTAGACCTTGAGAGGGGTACTATTTAATGAGCTGCCAGTTGAGGACTTGTGAGACGTCTGTTTCTCAAACTAGACACTCTAATGTACTTGTCCTCTTGCTCAGTTGTGCACCGAGGCTTCCCACTCCACTTTCTATTCTGGTTAGGGCCAGTTTGCGCTGTTCTGTGCAGGGAGTAGTACACAGCATTGTACAAGATCTTCAGTTTCTTGGCAATTTCTCACACGGAGTAGCCTTCATTTCTCAGAACAACAACAAATCTGCCGTTTCCAGGTACAATAGTCATTTACAACATTAGCAAAGTCTACACAGTTTCTGATAAATTTGATGTTATTTTTTTATTTTATTTTATATTTTCAAAAACACAGACATTTCTAAGTGACCCCAAACTTTTGAACGGTAGTGTGCGTATTCAGACCCAACTTTTTTGAAGAACCTTTGGCAGCGATTACAGCATCAAGTCTTCTTGGGTATGACACTACAAGCTTGGCACACATGTATTTGGCGGGTTTCTCCCATTCTTCTCTGCGGATACTCTCAAGCTTTGTCAGATAGAATAGGGAGCATTGCAGGGTTCAAGTCCGGGCTCTTGCTAGGCCCCTCAAGGACATTCAGAGACTTGTCCCGAAGCCACTCCTACATTGTCTTGGTTTGTGTTTAGGGTTGTTGTCCTTTGGGAAGGTGAAACTTCGTCCCCAGTCTGAGGTCCTGAGCGCTCTGGAGCAGATTTTCATCAATAAAATTGAGCTAATAGCCATGTAATCTCCATAGATGTGTTTCCAAGTAGCCACACACAAGCTTAGATCTCCCTGCACAATGCCAACCATTGGATTCTGGAGCAGTGGAAACGCGTTCTCTGGAATAATGAATCACACTTCACCATCTGCTAGTCCGACGGACGAACCTGGGTTAGGCGGATGTTAGGAGAACGCTACCTCCCCCGATGCATAGTACCCATCTGTAAAGTTTGGTGGAGGAGGAACGATGGTCTTGGGCTGTATTTCATGGTTTGGGAAAGGCTGCTTAGTTCCAGTGAAGGGAAATCTTAACACTACAGCATACAATGACATTCTAGACAATTCTGTGCTTCGAACTTGATGATGACAGTTTGGGGAAGGCCCTTAACCGTTTCAGCATGACAATGTCCCTGTGCACAAATCAAGGTCCATACAATAAATGGTTTGTCAAGATCGGTGTGGAAGAACTTGACTGGCCTGCACAGAGCCCTGACCTCAACTCCACCAAACACCTTTGGGATGAATTGGAGTGCGATGGGACAAGGAAATCCCGGCTGGCCAAACCCTCCCCTAACCCGGACGATGCAGGGCCAATTATGCGTCGCCTCATGGGTGTCACGGCCAGCTGTGACACAACCTGTGATCGAACCCATGGCTGTAGTAACCCCTCAAGCACTGCGATGCAGTGCTTTAGACCGCTGCGCCACTCAGGAGGCCCTCAGCTAGCTAGTTTAGCCTTATCAATCACCCGGCTCAAACAGAGAGGCATGCTATGTTACCTAGCTGGCAATGGCTATTCAACACTGGATAGCCATAGCCAAGTCAAGGTAAGCTTTTGGTTTTATTAATTTTGTGCCACCGGGGCCCGCTGGTGTAACTGCTTGCTAACTGTACACAGAACTGCATGATTGTAGAGGGTTTACTAACGTGTTAGTCATAGTACCTATGTTTGCCTTCACGTTAGCTAATATGGTGACAACGATGTAGGCTTTGTGTAGAAGTTAGCGGTTATGATATGAAGGTTTGGCTTGGAATTTTTTTTTTTGCCCCTGGTCACAGACAGCTGATGTGTTGTGCACTGAGGTGACAGGGAGTAGGTGCGAGACGTAATCATCCAGCGATCAAAGGACTCATATGCTGTTTGTATGTGGCTGCTATGAAAGCAGTGGTGTGCCGACATGACCAGTGATGTGCCGACAAACTCGTACTCATAATCGTTTCGTAAATTGACAGTTGATAGTCGAAAAAAACAGAATTGCTTTAATATGCCTAAAGAGATGTTGGTAAAATACCTCCCTGCAGGTTCTCACTGAATATTGTTTTTAGGAGAAGTGCACAGAGGGCTGGGTATGTGTATGTGTCTGTGTCTGTGTGTCCTCAATTTGAAGCAGTCAGCCATGTTTGCTATCACTCAGTCAGAATGCACATTTGTTTAATATTTTTTCCTTGCCCCTCTTGTTAGATATTATGCACACTGATAGGTTGATAGCAAACCTTCCTTGCCATGTGATTTGTCATAGTAGCAGCCAGTAGCAATCTAAATGGTCAGACGGAAAACATGCGAGGAAAAGTGACCGGTGAAAGCGAGTGAACAGAGAAACACAGCTTCACTCAGGATCAACTTTCCTTTACAGACAGGCAAACTAGCCAGTTGAGTTATTTAGACACGTAACTGACTCAGACAGCACAATATGGTTGAGAAACTCTGTGACTGATTGACATGAGAAAGATGCTTTTTTTCACGGATAATTACAAAAAATTCGCTGATCATAATCATATCCAGGAAATTACCCATGTCTGTTAGGATACTCGTTTTGTCCGACTACTCGGCACACCCCTACATGAAAGTGAATTGTGTTAGCGTGTGATCAGGGGTGTATTCACTCCGTCGATTCTGTTGAAAAACATTTCTTAAATGGAGGCAAACGGAGTAAAACGGGCGCACACATACCTGAATTTGTCCAATAGAAACTCTTGTATGTAACTGTTGGACTGATGATTATACCCCAGATCAGCTAGTTGCAGGCAAGATTGTGCAAGGCTCTATCGAATGTGTCAATGTCTGTCACCTTGATTCCTCAAATTTCTCTTGATCTGTGCACCTACGTTATAAACTTTCATTCATAGGCTAGGTTGTAGCAACCTCATGATGGGTATAGGGAAACATGTTGTATTATGTAGTAGCCTAAACCTATCGACATTACATTGAGCTGGGTGAATAGAATATGAATGACATTCATCCAATATGCTGTAATAGAAATAAGGCCATGCTCATAAAAAATATAATTGTCCTCATCTTAAATGGCACCAACCGCCACTGGTGCTTGTGTGTGTGTATGTGTGTGTGCGTGTGCGTGCATGTGTGTATGCATACATGTGTTCATGTTTGAGTGTGTGACAGAGATAGAAAAGGGAAACAGAAATGTTGAAACTTCATTACTGTTCGCAAAACAATGTCCATTACAGGCTAGAACATTTTACAATGCAAGAAGATACTGGTAGCTTCCAGCTTTGTAGGCTAACCCCCCCGTTGTTTGTGACAATATTCAAACCATAATGCAAAATATACTAATTTCAAAGCTGATTGCCACCAAAACCGTATTAATTCACTTAATCGGTCTGTCCCAAAGATGATGTATTGCCTCAGTGACCTGACTCTGTGTGTGTATAGAGCGTTGACAGGCTGTCCCCCCCCACTATTTCTTCATGAAATATATCATTACTGGTTAAAGAGAGAGCGTACACTTTTATAAAATAAGCTACTTCTATGCAAATGTTGTTGATCGGTATAATACAATAACTCTCACATGGAAAGGAAATATATTGTTTATCATCTGTAGCCCCATGAGATCAGCCAAATCAAGCTCAATAACTCAGTGCATGCACACACTCCTAATGCATGTACATTCACCTGCATTGTGAATAGGCCTAAGCTACATTTTGATATACCCAGTTTATCAATAGACTAAAGATTTACCATTTAAATATATACACTACCAGTCATAAGTTTGGACACCTACTCATTAAAGAGTTTTTCTTTATTTTTTTACTATTTTCTACATTGTAGAGTAATAGAGAAGAAATGAACACTATAAAATATACATATGGAATCATGTAGAACCAAAAAAAGTGTTAAACAATTTAAAATATATTTGATAGATTATTCAAAGGAGCCACCCTTTGTCTTGATGACAGCTTTGCACATTATATGCGTTCTCTCAACCAGCTTCATGAGGTAGTCACCTGGAATGCATTTCAAGTAACAGGTGTGACTTGTAAAAAGTTAATTTGAGGCCTAGTGTCGTCCGGGTTAGGGAGGGTTTGGCCCGGCAGGGATATCCTTGTCTCATCGTGCACTAGCGACTCCTGTGAAGAAAAAAAAGTTAATTTAAGGAATTTCTTTCCTTAATGCATTTGAGCCAATCAGTTGTGTTGTGACAAGGTAGGGTTGGTATACAGAAGATAACTCTATATGGTAAAATACCAAGTCCATATTATGGCAAGAACAGCTCATAAAAGCAAAGAGAATCGACAGTCCATCATTGATTTAAGACATGTAGGTCAGTCAATCAGGAACATTCCAAGATCTTTGAAAGTTTCTTCAAGTGCAGTCGCAAAAACCGTCAAGAGCTATGATGAAACTGGCTATCATGAGGACCGCCACAGGAAAGGAAGACCCAGAGTTACCTCTGATGCAGATGATAAGTTCATTAGATTTACCAACCTTAGAAATCACAGAGTTCAAGTAACAGACACGTCTCAACATCAACTGTTCAGAGGAGACTGCGTGAATCAGGCCTTCATGGTCGAATTTCTGCAAAGAAACCACGACTAAAGGACACCAATAATAAGAAGAGACTGGCTTGGGCCAAGAAACACAAGCAATGGACATTATACCGGTGGAAATCTGTCCAGCAACCGTCGTGTCTTTGTGAGACGCAGAGTAGGTAAACGGATGATCTCCGGATGTGTGGTTCCCACCGTGAAACGTGGAGGAGGAGGTGTGATGGTGTGGGGTTGCTTTACTGGTGACACTGTCAGTGATTTATTTTAGAATTCAAGGCACACTTAACCAGCATGGCTACCACAGCATTCTGCAGCGATATGCCATCCCAGCTGGGTGGCACTTAGTGGGACTATCATTTGTTTTACAGGACAATGACCCAACCCACACATCCAGGCTGTGTAAGGGCTATTTGACCAAGAAGGAGAGTGATGAAGTCCTGCATCAGATGATCTGGCCTCCTACACCCAATTGAGATGGTTTGGGATGAGTTGGACTGCCGAGTGAAGGAAAAGCAGCCAACAAGTGCTCAGCATATGTGGGAATTCCTTCAAGACTGTTGCATTCCAGGTGAAGCTGGTTGAGAGAATGCCAAGAGTGTGCAAAGCTGTCATCAAGGCGATGGGTGGCTACTTTGAAGAATCTAAAATATATTTATATTTGTTTAACACTTTTTTGGTCACTACATGATTCCATATATGTTAATTCATAGTTTTGATATCTTCTCTATTATTCTACAATGTAGAAAATTGTAAAAATAAAGAATGACTAGGTGTGTCCAAACTTTTGACTGGTACTGTATACACATTTGAAGTCGGGAGTTTACATACACCTTAGCCAAACACATTTAAACTCTGTTTTTCACAATTCCTGACATTTAATCCTCGTAAAAATTCCCTGTCTTAGATCAGTTAGGATCACCACTTTATTTGAAGTATGTGAAATGTCAGAATAATAGTAGAGAGAATGATTTATTTCAACTTTTATTTCTTTCATCACTTTCCCATTGGGTCAGACATTTACATACACTCAATTACTCTTTGGTAGCATTGGCTTTAAATTGTTTAACTTGGTTCAAACATTCTGGGTAGCCTTCCACAAGCTTCCCACAATAGGTTGGGTGAATTTTGGCCCATTCCTCCTGACAGATCTGGTGTAACTGAGTCAGGTTTGTAGGCCTCCTTGCTCTCACATACCTTTTCAGTTCTGCCCACACATTTTCTATAAGATTGAGGTCAGGGCTTTGTGATGGCCACTCCAATATCTTGACTTTGTTGTCCTTAAGCCATTTTGCCACAACTTTGGAAGTATGCTTGGGGTCATTGTCCATTTGGAAGACCCATTTGCGACCGAGCTTTAACTTCCTGACTGATGTCTTGAGATGGTGCTTCAATATATCCACCACATTTTCCTGCCTCATGATACCATCTATTTTGTGAAGTGCACCAGTCCCTACTGCAGCAAAGCACCCCCACAACATGATGCTGCCACCCCCGTGCTTCACGGTTGGGATGGTGTTCTTTGGATTGCAGCCTCCCCCTTTTTTCTCCAAACATAACAATGGTCATTATGGTCAAACAGTTCTATTTTTGTTTCATCAGACCAGAGGACATTTCTCCAAAAAGTATGATCTTTGTCCCCATGTGCTGTTGCAAACCATAGTCTGACTTTTTTCAGTCTGTTTTGGAGCATCGGCTTCTTCCTTGCTGAGCGGCCTTTCAGGTTATGTCGATATTGGACTCTTTTTACTGTGGATATGGATACTTTTGTCACTGTTTCCTCCAGCATCTTCACCAGGTCCTTTCCTGTTGTTCTGGGATTGATTTGCACTTTTTGCACCAAAGTACGTTCATCTCTAGGAGACAGAACGCGTCTCCTTCCTGAGCGGTAAGACGGTTGTGGTCCCATGGTGTTTATACTTGCGTTCTATTGTTTGTACAGATGAACGTGGTACCTTCAGGCGTTTAGAAATTGACTGATTTCTTTTGATTTTCCCATGATGTCAAGCAAAGAGGCACTGAGTTTGAAGGTAGACCTTGAAATACATCCACAGGTACACCTCCAATTGACTCAAATTATGTCAATTAGCCTATCAGAAGCTTCTGAAAACATGACATAATTTTCTGGATTTTTCCAAGCTGCTTAAAAGGCACAGTCAATTTAGGCCCAGGGAATTATAAGTGAAATAATTTGTCTGTAAACAATTGTTGGAAAAATTACTTGTGTCATACACAAAGTAGATGTCCTAACCGACTTTCCAAAACTATAGTTTGTAAACAAGAAATGTGTGGAGTGGTTGAAAAATGAGTTTTAATGACTGAAACCTAAATGTATGTAAACTTCCGACTTCAACTGTATTATCTGTGTTTTTTTTTTGAATAGTTTATTTTTAATTTTTAAGTCAGTTGAGTTAAGGGGGGGAAAAGTCAAGTGTGAGTGTTAGTTCACGAAGGTTTGGGGAGGTAGGGTTTCAGATGTTTTCGGGAAGATAGGCAGGAACTCTGCTGTCCTAGCTTCAGGTGGAAGCTGGTTCCACCATTGTCTGATTGTAGAATTTATGAATTAGTGCATACATGGCTGTCTCTGAAAATGTTGAGGTACATTTTTTTGAGGTAATGATAATAATCTCAAAAGATGCCCAATGATTGAACATAGCAGTAGCTGCATGTATCTGTCTGGATCAAGTGCCATTCTTTGACTTTGGCTAATATGCCTTCTTGTTTTCCTCTGGTATCGTGATGGAATCGTGACACCAAACTGGTTTCGAAGTCGAAATTCTGTTATCGTAACAACCCTACTCAGTGTAAACCATGCCTGTGAGTTGAGCCTTGTTGTAGCAGGCATCGTGTGTTGGCTAGGTCACCGTGGCGATGGTCTGTGTGTGAGAATGCGGTAATAATGGGATGTAGATGCTCTTTGTGCTCTGCCTCTCTGCCCAGTAACCACGAATACATGGCAACACAGCACCTTTATGGAAATGGGACAGCTGCCCACTGAGTGGCTGGACATGGGTAGTCAACTAGCAGTACTGTAAGTGTAAAAGTGTGTGTGTGTGTGCATATGTGTTTACATGTGCTTGCGAGTTAGCATACATGTTTGTGTTTTGCTTCAGGTGTGCATCAGCTTCTCTCTCTCGCTCTCTCCTTATCTAACCTATCCTCTCTCTCTCTCTCTCTCTCCTTATTTAACCTATCCTCTCTCTACCCTCTCTCTCCAGCTGGTGGCAGTGTATGAGGAGCAGGACCCTCACCATGGAGGCGATGGCACCAGTGCCAGCTCAACGGGCACACAGAGCCCTGACCCCTTCACTGCCGTCGCAGAGCTCAACTCCAGCAACATGTCCGCCTTCCAGCCCTACCAGACCAGCAGCGAGATAGAGGTTACCCCCTCCGCCCTGCGCAGCAGTAAGTGTCAGACTAGTGGTACTTTAGTTTGCCACTTGGCCATTAAGTGCTCTAGTGTGTCACAGCTATTGAAGACATGTATCTGTAAGAAAGAAGAGAGGAAACACTTTTGACCAATCAGCCCTGAATAAATCTGTTTTTTATATAGTTTAGTGAAGTTTTTTAAGAGTCAGTTAGAGTTGTGTCCAGGGAGTGGCTTCGCGGTGAGCGAGCTGGGCAGGTGGTATCGTCCAGGGGACTGTGGCTGTACCATCCACTCAATCATGCATGATGATGGGGGAGAAACAGACCGGGTCTCTGATTAACACT
The DNA here is from genome assembly GCF_018296145.1 of Oncorhynchus tshawytscha. NCBI lineage: Eukaryota > Metazoa > Chordata > Actinopteri > Salmoniformes > Salmonidae > Oncorhynchus > Oncorhynchus tshawytscha. Next base: position 31,217,579 of record NC_056444.1, read on the forward strand.
GACAGCTGAACCTGGGGGTCACCACACACACACACACACACACACACAGAGGCACAGACACCCAGTACCATAACATTTGCCTCCATCCCTCAACCCCACCCTTTCCTACAGGTCGGACTTAGATACATAACACGCTGCTCAAGTTTTTGGGGCTTGCCTGTTTTGCATGTTATTTTGGCATTACTACGTGTCACATATCATTGCAAACAATGTAAAAAAATATATATATATACACTGGGGCAAAAAAGTATTTAGTTAGCCACCAATTGGGCACGTTCTCCCACTTAAAAAGATGAGAGGCATGTAATTTCCATCATAGGTACACTTCAATTATGACAGACAAAATCAAAAGAAAAAAAATCCAGAAAATCACTACGATTTTTAATGAATTTATTTGCAAAATATGGTGGAAAATAAGTATTGAATCAAGTCTACTGGCAAATCCTTTTTAATCCTTGTCATATGAAGAGGAATAATGAAGACAAACTATAGATAAAACGTATCGGCCATTGGACATAAACATTACACAACTATTTGGAGATCGCAAATTCAACAATGAGTGGTTTGTAAGGAATCGGTGACAGTGGCAAACTGCAAGCTTTGCAACTGGGAAGTCGGGAATAAACAGCTCAAATTGAGAAAATACGCTTTGAAAGGTCATTCAACTCAGATTTGTAAATCCGGCACCTCTCTATTTGATGAGAAAATTTGCCCACGAAGGACCGCTGCGCCACTTTCCTGTTCAAGCACATCACAACAACGTGAGTCCAAAAATGTCTTGTGCTGCTTCATAAATGATGTAGGATGCCAGAGATCTGTATCCCGTAGCTAAGAAAGTAATACTAAGTATATGTTGTGTGGTAGCCCATGTGCCTCACCCGTATAATTTGGACTATTTTCATCAACGCGGGATTGTAAACACATCATTCCTGGCCGGTGTGTGCTTGTTTACTAACTTTTTTGTTCAGCTTTGACAGTGCTACTGATAGTAGTGTTGGCGCTTGGCTTTGCACGTGCAAATTCAGGACAAAAAAAACATTCTATAATAGAATTGTGTTATTTGACATGACAAATTAAAAGCTTATTTAACGCATCAAATAGTGTTATATGACGTGTATCCTTTTTGACACACAGACCCAAACTGCGTTCAATGTGCCTCACCCTAATAATTTGGTCTATTTTCACCTCTTAATTTTGCCTACTGTTCTAACTCGGTGGTGCACATGTAGCCTATAACCTGTTTTAGAGAAATGTAATCATTGAATATTGTAAGAGCTTTCAGTGTCTGTTTGTATGCCCCCTTTATTTATCCTACGATTCTGACTTGTTGTACAGGTAGTACACTTGTAAGAACGGCCCTTGTTCTGAATTCTGTCGCTGTACATTTCAAAAGTGCTGAACAAATAATTATATTGACTACGTCCGTCCTAGCTCGCTCATTAATGTCTTAATCGGAATTACGGATTGCCTCTTATCCACTTGTCGTCACCTTATGCCATAGTTTGTACATCTCAATAGTCAGTAGAAACCACATTTGTTTAAGAATGTCAGACATATCAGCTATGTTTTTTTTAAAGGCGGCTAATGAGGCTGAATGAACTGTTTCGCTGCCAGACAAGGCTCCGCTGAAAGCCAGGTGTAGCAGTGTTAAGGTGTTGGGACTGCTGTTGGGACTCTGCTGTTGGGACAGCTTTATGTATTTCCTAACAGTTTGTGGGCACCGTTTGTCACCGTTACAGTGCAATTAATCTATTATTTAGTGTTGTGTAGTGGCTTTGCTGGCATGCATCCCACATGTTTTTGTTTTTCCCCAACAAGATTTACATGCTAAAATCACCACTGATTGTAACAGAGAAAAGCGCAATAACGATAGGAAAGGAATCAGAACGTGTTTGCAGACAGATATCTTCAAAGAAACATGGTCTATCACCCTCTCCCTCCTTTTTCCCCAACAAACACAAACCTCAAACAGACACAAACACAAACCTCAAACAGACACAAACACAAACCTTAAACAGACACAAACACAAACCTCAGACAGACACCAACACAAACCTCAGACAGACACCAACACAAACCTCAATCAGACACCAACACAAACCTCAGACACCAACACAAACCTCAATCAGACACCAACACGAACCTCAATCAGACACCAACACAAACCTCAGACAGACACCAACACAAACCTCAATCAGACACCAACACAAACCTCAATCAGAACACAAACCTCAATCAGACACCAACCCAAACCTCAGACAGACACCAACACAAACCTCAACAGACACCACACAAACCTCAGACAGACACCAACACAAACCTCAGACAGACACCAACACAAACCTCAGACAGACACCAACACAAACCTCAGACAGACACCAACACAAACCTCAGACAGACACCAACACAAACCTCAAACAGACACCAACACAAACCTCAATCATTCACCAACACAAACCTCAGACAGACACCAACACAACAGATGCCTCCCATGTTACTGGGTCTCTCCTTTGAACCAGTGATGTGGTGTTATTGTTTCTTCCACAATGCTATCTCACAGGGAGGTCTGGTACTGTACACAGCCCTCCGATGGGACTGCAGATTCTCCCCTCCCTTGGTTTTTATGAGCCATTGTGTATTGGAGGACTCTCTTTACCCCCTACTGAAACAGGTGTGTGTGTGTGTGTGTGTGTGTGCGTGTGTGGGTGTGCGTGCGCGTGCGTGTGTGTGCGCGTGTGCGTATGTGCGTGCGTGCGTGTGTGTGTGCGTGCGCGCGCGCGTGTGTGTGTGCGCGTGTTCGTGCGTGTGTGCGCGTGCGCGTCCATGCGTGCGTGTAAACTTCCAATCCTTGCGACCGTCGTTTTGGAATAATAGTACACCGCCTTCCAACAATCATAGCAGCAGGTATCCTGTTTTAAAGTGAACACTTTACGATAGTGTTTTATTGATAAAGTAAAGGAAGGTCATGTGCTGTTATATCTCGTCGGTTTGTTGCCCATCCCAATTTAGTTGATACACGTCTCACCACTATAAAACATTGGATGTGTCCCGAATTGCACCCTGCTCCCTATACAGTGCACTCCTTTTGAAGAGTTGTGCACTATAGGAATAGAGCGCTATTTGGTATGCACCCAGTGTATACTATAGAGAACGAAAGCCACGCTCTCTCGTCCTCCCTCCCCTTCCTGTCTCACACATTTAAATGAGTGGTACACCAGCTACAAATTAGCTCTGGGACTAAGTTACAGAGTTTGCCCTCAATTGCCGAGTTGATTACCGTCTAAGACTGCACTTTCACTCTCATCCCCCGGTCCCATTGTGATAGAGCAGTAATATACTGCACAGCCTAATTAGACTCTGTGGATTGTTTGTGGTGGGAGTGTGTGTGTTTTTCTGTTTGCGTGTGTGTTCTGTTGTTATGCTTGTGTGTGATTGGCTGGACAGACAGATGGACGAATGCAGAATGCAGCCTGCGTCCCTTTTAAGAGGAGCGAAGCAGCAAATTACCGGCGGCGATAACACAAATCAGACATCAGAGTAGCACTGCCGGGCGGGCAGCTGTGCTGTGAAGCATAGCATTATAGATATGTGAAATAATCATCTTCAGAATCGTATTGATTGTTTTTCTCCCTCTCGTTCCGCCATCTCGCCCACCTCGGCAGCTCGTTTTAGATTTCCAAACCGAAGGAAGCCGCGGAGGTCAGACTGTTAATAATTGGCTTGCCGATGAGATGTAAATTGCAATAATGAATGTAATTTGCCTGGTAATTATATGGATGGAGGTCCATTTCACTTGCTGCACATGAAAGAATAATCCTGCGGATAGAAAAAGAAACTGTAGCTATAAAATTGAAGAACGAAAACTAGCTTGGAATCCTAATGAACATTTTTCTTCACTTTGGGTTCTTTCGGCCTTCTTTCGGCCCGTTGATGCTTGCTAAGATCTGTACATTTCATGAACCCTATCCATATGAGTTGCATAAACTCTCTAGATGAGTTTGTAATCAGTAATGTACATTTTGGATTACCCAAACTCAGTAACGTAATCTGATTACTTTAATCTGATTACTTTCTCCTTAAGAGGCATTAGAGGAAGACAAAAAGGATCCATCAAACTCGTTTGGTGTGTCATCATAGTGGTCTCTGAATTGTGGTCAGACTTGCTCAGGTGGAACAAACTTAAACTTGCGGCTTTTTTTCAATGCTGAATTGAATATCATTGAGAAAACAGAAAGGTGCCATAATAAATGTTTTCGCAAACAACCTTTCAAAATTTTAAGGTAATCCAAGAAGTAGTCATCTAGTTTTTCAAACGGATCTGTAATCTGATTACCTTCTTTTTGTTTGGTCACTTAACTGATTACAGTTAGTTTTTTTGTAATCAGATTACATGTAACAGATTACATGGACATTATTACATGGAACTCATCTAGATATACAACCCTGTCCAGGGCCTGATGTTGAGGTATCAATGGACCGGTTGGCAAAGATAGAGGTGGTGGTAGTGTGTTTAAACCCTGAGCTGAGGAATTGTGCAGACGCTACAGTGCTACAATGGAAAGATGCCCTGTCCAGTTGGGAAATGGTGGCATGAAGGACCGAGGCACTTATCAGAGGTGCCCGTACCATGCCTCAGGTGCTGCACCCTGGGACACTGACTCCAATACTTGTCCTTCTCCAGAACTCCCTCCTGGACCTCTGCTCTGGCCTGATTATCCATCAAACCTACAGTACCTACAGCAAGAGCTCTATCAAACCCATATCCCCTCACCCCATCCTGTTCAGAGGCCGCTGATGACACCTTTTGTGTGTAACGGGAAAAACAAACCAACCAGCCACTTAGGTGGTACTTATCTGCCGGCTATGCTGAAAGTGGAGTGCTCTCCCATTGAGCACAGCCCCCATCCATCCCACTGCACATCAACCCACTGAAAGTACACAGACCTTGTTTTACAACAAAACTACCACAACAGGAGATATGAGTGAAGCCAGTGACATATTAGGATTGGCTCCCTGCTGGGTGTAAACCTGTTGTGATTCAACCCACTCAGGGATATCTTCTGTTTGGCCACCAGTTGGGCAATCAGCAGTAGGGAAGCTGGTTCCAGTCTGGTTGGCTGGTGCGCTCTCTCCCTACTTCTAATTGGTCGGGAATATGCCCCCACTGAATCACTGTGGTAATTACAATTGCTATGTAACTACTATATATATAATGGGCGTTACACCGAGGCCTGTACTCTGGAGCGGGATCGATTTGGAGGTGGGGGGTCCGTCATATATATATATATATATAGTAGTTACATAGCAATTGTATATATGGAATCCACCATCCCCATATATATATATATAAATATATATATATAAATATATATATAAATAAAGTTGAAGACCGGGGATGGTGGATTCCATATAGAAGTCAGTAAAGGACACACAATGGCACCATGTTCCCGATATAGGGCCCTGGTCAAAAGTAGTGCATTATATAGGGAATAGGGTGCAATTTGGGACGCTAACAATGTACTGTACAGCAACTCTGACAACAATCTAAGTTGTAGCATTGATCAGTGTCTGTGAATTTTTGTCTATATAAACTCAGCAAAAAAAAGAAACGTCCCTCTTTCAGGACCCAAATAACTTCACAAATCTTAATTGAAAAGGGTTTAAACTCTGTTTCCTATCCTTGTTCAGTGAACCAAAAACAATTAATGAACATGCACCTGTGGAACAGTCGTTAATACTAACAGCTTACATGCAATTATGGTCACAGTTATGACAACGTAAAGAGGCCTTTCTACTGAAACAGCAAAAGAAAGATTCCCAGGGTCCCTGCTCATCTGCGTGAACGTGCCTTAGGCATGCTGCAAGGAGGCATGAGGACTACAGATGTGGCCAGGGCAATAGATTGCAATGTCCGTACTGTGAGACGCCTAAGACAGCGATACAGGGAGACAGGACGGACAGCTGATCATCCTCGCAGTGGCAGACCACGTGTAGAAACACCTGCACAGGATCGGTACATCCGAACATCACACCTGCAGGACAGGTACAGGATGACAACAACAACTGCCCAAGTTACTCTAGGAACGCACAATCCCTCCATCAGTGCTCAAACTGTCCGCAATAGGCTGGACTGAGGGCTTGTAGGCCTGTTGTAAGGCAGGTCCTCACCAGACATCACCGGCAACAACGTCGCATATGGGCACAAACCCACAGTTGCTGGATCAGACAGGACTGGTAAAAAGTGCTCTTCACTGACGAGTCACGGTTTTGTCTCACCAGGGGTGATGGTCGGATTCGCGTTTATCGTCGAAAGAATGGGCGTTACACCGAGGCCTGTACTCTGGAGCGGGATCGATTTGGAGGTGGGGGGTCCGTCATGGTCTGGGATGGTGTGTCACAGCATCATCGGACTGAGCTTGTTGTCATTGCAGGCAATCTCAACGCTGTGCGTTACAGGGATGACATGCTCCTCATGTGGTACCCTTCCTGCAGGCTCATCCTGACATGACTCTCCAGCATGACAATGCCACCAGCTATACTGCTCGTTCTGTGCGTGATTTCCTGTAAAACAGGAATGTCAGTGTTTTGCCATGGCCAGCGAAGAGCCCGGATCTCAATCCCATTGAGCATGTCTGGGACCTGTTGGATGGGAGGGTGAGGGCTAGGGCCATTCCCTCCAGAAATATCTGGGAACTTGCAGGTGCCTTGGTGGAAGATTGGGGTAACATCTCATGGTAAGAACTGGCAAATCTGGTGCAGTCCATGCGGAGGAGATGCACTGCAGTACTTAATGCAGCTGGTGGCCACACCAGATACTGACTGTTATTTTTGAATTTGACCCCCCCCTTTGTTCAGGGACACATTATTCCGTTTCTGTTAGTCACATGTCTGTGGAACTTGTTCAGTTTATGTCTCAGCTGTTGAGTCTTGTTATGTTCATACAAATATTTACACACGTTAAGTTTGCTGAAAGTTAACGCAGTTGACAGTGAGAGGACATTTCTTTTTTTGCTGAGTTTAGTTATGTCTTAGAAGTAAGTTTTGAAAACTGAAGTTTAAACTTTTAACATGTTTTCGGAGATTTTCCATCGTAGCCTTGAACTTTTTGAGTTCATTTCTTTGGTCCCTCCCTCAGTACTCTGTGGGCTTGGTTGAAGTCCAGAAGCAGTGATTGCCCATTATAGATAAACTAACAGGGTTTGGTTTGAACTGCAAACAGGTAGGGCTGATACTGGGCTCGGCTCTCTGATACTCATCTGTCTCTCGTCTGTACTCTCTCCATCTCTCTCTCCCCCTGTCGCTCTTTCACTCCTTCGTTCTGGTCCAAAGGCTCTCCTCTTCAATCTAGCACTTCAGTGGCAGGAGGCGCGATGCAATCTGCAAACAGTGGTATCAGAGAAATCAGGGAGGTGATAATAGTGACAGTGTGTGTCTGATTGTCCTGCTCTGGTGTGTGTGTGTGTGTGTGTGTGTGTGTGTCCATCTCTCTGAACAGTCTTCCTTTTTTGGCATCAACTTTCACTCCAAACTCCTCTGAGCAAAGTTTGATATCACTTTCAAAAGATTGCTTATAAAAATGCATGCTTTCTCCTTAACGTTACATAGTACCAGGCAAAGGTTTGGGCACACCTACTCATTCAAAGGTTTTTCTTTATTTTTACTATGTTCTACGTTGCATAGTAGGCCACCCAATTGGCTTCAAAAGAGCACACACTAGAGAGGAGTGGAATATGAGCTGGTATATTATATAATTATAACCATCACTCTCGACTAAAGCGCCCTCTCTTCCTCTCCCTCTCTCTCTCTGCACTGTCTTTGACTTTGAAGTGTCTTTGTCTGGCTGAGTTAGTGTGGAGTTTATTAGTTATGTCAAGTCTTAATCACCCAGTGGGCTACATTAAAACCTCTCATGGCAAGTGAAACGAGAGGGAGGAGAGGAGGGATAGTTGGCCTTTAAACAGCACCGCTATCAAAGGAGAGGGGGCGTCGAGAGTCGTCGTAATGCAAGACTATTAGTCATAAATCTATAAAACTGCCAGCAATTTCATCTATAGCTTATTACTGCTAATTATTGTAACCATTGACACCGTTAAATGGTTAAGAGATGGATTTGGTAATGAAGTGTGAAGAGTGCTCTCTGACTGGTAAGGAACGTCCCCACTCATCACTAGTGGGTGAGTGTGTGGTTGTATGGAATGTCAGAGCGGGGCCAGTTAGCAGCAGAGCAGTGCAGAGTTATAGGCTAGGATGCTCCGCTCCTGGTGCTCATTCCCCAGCTCTCCCATGACTCGGAGAAAGGGGCAACTCTTAGCTGTTTCTTCCCACGCTCCAAGAACCTACCCTCTAACAGTCACGTCCCCACTTTGCCCTTCTACAGTGCTGTAGTTTACAGTGATCTGTGGCTCAGTGTAGACAGCTTTATAGCTTCCTGGTTGGACAGGAGAGAAGCTCTGCTGTTTGTTTGTCAGTGGTAATGTTACCCAGGAGCTGTACAGACACTAATGGGACAACTCATCACACACACACACACACACACTAAGTGAATTCCGGGACGTTTCTTTAACCCCAGTGGAGCATGGGAAGTGTGGCTTGGTATGTTATGGTTGAGGGGGTTTGTTTTACAGCCTCTGGTCTGTCTGCGTGCAAGTGTTTATCAGGCTGTGGTCTGGTGTCATCCCAGCACTCAGTTGATACTAGACAAAGCCACTTAGGAGAGTTATGTGACTGTCTCTGTCTAAAATATGTAATCTCCTCCCTCTTTTGACCCCCAGAGGGTACTTAATGTACACTTGTTTACATCCAAGATAAAATACTGCTGAGGGCTTTATGGTTTAGAAAACACTCCGAAACATAGCTTAAGATAGAGACTTGTAAACACTGATAGACATAGCTGATAAAATACTAATGGCTTTATAGCTAAGGAAACACCCAAAACAACCCGAGATCAACCACCATTATCTCTTAGCTAAAGTGAACTATTGTTGTTTATTACCCCTTTTTGACATGTTTGTATTGAAGTAGATTTATGTACATTCCTTCTTGACACATTTATTTGATTTATTTTTATGTTTATGTTGTGTGCGTGCCATACCACACCAGCGCTATTGCGATTGCAGCAAATATATTCAGCTGTCACTGAATTTAAATGAAAAAATACAAAATAAATGATTCAAGTCTGATTCACACCAGAGGATAAAACAAAGCCATGGCCTTGTCTGTCTATCCTCCCTTCATGTCTATGGTATGCGTCCCAAATAGCATCCTATTCTCTATTTAGTGCACTACTTTCTACCAGGGCCCATAGGGTTCTGTCTGGGCAAAATTAGTGCACTAAATCGGGAATCTTGTGCCATTTGGAATGAAGCTTATGATAAAAGATTAGGCGCTATCATTAGCAATGTCACCAAGTCCTCTGTACGAGTAGGGCTGACGTTTTTCAACCCCCTAATTCAAAGACTGACTACAAAGCACAAGGCGTTTCATGTTGCAGTGCTTTGTGAATGCAAACGAAGAGCTGATAAAATCCATATGTTTTGATGTCATTCCCCATGGTTTGTCACACACACACACACACACACTTACCCCAACCACCCACACAGTTGACTGTCCACAGTAACACAATGTACTACACTGTCAAATCCACTTCATGTCAGTGACACATACTGTACTGTAACCTTTGACTTGTTGTAGTTGTTGTAAAATGTCTTCTTTGTTTGTTTCCCTCTCCATGAACATCTTAACTAGGGATTACAGCTCTCAGACCTTTCATTAGAACCACAATGAGTTGTGATTAGATTGTTCCAACCGCCATCTTATTTCCCATCTGGATGTGGTCTAATCGGCCCTTTAGGAAATCAGCCTCCTGCTGACAACTGGCCTCTCTCTCTCTCTCTCTCTCTCTCTCTCTCTCTCTCTCTCTTCTCTCCTCTCTCTCGTTCTCTTCTCTCCTCTCTCTCCTCTCCCCCCCTCTCTCTCTCGCTCTCTCTCTCTCAAAACACACACACACACACACACACACATAACTCCTTCTGCTTGTTTGCCTCTCATCCTAAGCCAATATAGTGGGCTGAAAACTCCATTAAAATGACTTATTAGCCTTTAAGTTGTCTCAGACATGAATAGAAATGGGTTCCATTTGCATGTTGTGTGGTGTGTGCTTCAGCTTTAGACAGAGGATCTTTTTTTCTCTCTCTCTTTTCTCTGTCACTTCTCTCTGTCTCTCTCTCTCTCTCTCTCTCTCTCTCTCTCTCTCTGTGAAGAATAGGCTGCAGTGGTGTAGTAAAGTGCACTAATTTGTCAGATGTGAGAGGTGCTCAGGTGATGGGGCTCTCAACCCCAATGAGGTGCACCCCACCCCAATGAGGTGCACCCCACTATTTACATCCCTGGCATGGAAGGGTCACAGCCAGCTCAAGGGCAATGTGGTTCTCAATCGGCTGTTCTCCTGAGGGATCAGCTTCAGCAGATTTGTGTCTCTTGTCTCTTTGTCTCATGACGCTCTTTACCCTCATCCTCCTCCTGTTTTTGTCCTCTTCCTCCCTCATTGAGTTCCAGTGGGATTGAAGTACCTGTGAAGTTTTTGGAAGAAAGAAAAAAATTACAGGGGGCTTCAAAGAGGGATAGAGGTAGAGAGAGAAAAGGCAGAGTGGAGAGATGGAAATAAAGACAGTAAACAGAAAGAAAGAAAGAAGTTGATTGAGACATACAGTACGCTATTGGGAGAGATGAGACAAAGCTGCAGTATTTGAGAGTACATTTGAGCATAATTTACGTGGCTTGAAAGTTTTAAATGAGAGTTATCTTGGCTCGGTACTCACTAAGTTAGCAGGAGTTGTTATTTTGGCTTGGCCTTACTGCTGCTGCTCGGCTACATGCTTTTGGCTGCTCCATCCACTCTGCAGAAGAGCTGAGTCCTGCTTATCATCAACTCTATAGACAGATCTGCAGAGATACAGTCAGCCCCATAGAGCTGTGTGGAAAACTAGACTAACATGCCAGTGCTTTTTTTGGCCAGGAATCAGGCGTTTGATCTTGAGAAAACAGCTTCATATAATCTGTTAGTGTTGTTATGTTTCTCGTCCAGGCCCATATGTAAGCCTCCACACATGGGCTCTGCGGCCAATCTGGACATTAAGGGCTAATTGATTTGACAATGTGCAGGGCTGTAACGAACAGAGTTCCCTGTGTAAGGAGTTTAGCCAAATGTTTAGGAACCACATGTCACTCATTTGGCTTTGAAGGGATTTGTGGAATGAATGAACATCGAGGCCCATGCAGCTCATAAAAAGTATAATGTATGTGTTGTGTTGTAATTGAGTCATATTGTGGTCAGTTCTTTAAAGCTGGAATCCTTAATGGTGAAACTGCCATGTCCGTTTGCAATATTACTACAACCAATAAGTTACTGCAAACAACAAACACTGTTTTTTTTGTACCATGTTGCACGACACTCCTTAACAAAATAAAATCAATATCAACTGCGGATTCCATCTTTAAAAATGTATTTTAATGTATTTTTTATGTACTTTTTACCCCTTTTTCTCCCCAATTTCGTGATATCCAATTGGTAGTTGCAGTCTTGTCCCACCTCTACAACTCTAGTGCGGACTCGGGAGAGGCAAAGGTCGAGAGCTATGCGTCCTCCGAAAAACGAACACACAAAGCCACATTGCTGTCTTGACAACTGCTCGCTTAACCCGGAAGCCAGCCGCACCAATGTGTCGGAAGCGACACAGTTCAGCTAGCGACCGAAGCCAGCTTGCATGCGCCCGGCCGCCACAAGGAGTCGCTAGAGCGCGATGGGACAAGGACATCCCAGGCGGCCAAACCCTCCCCTAACCCGGACGACACTGGGCCGTTTGTGCGCCACCTCATGGGTCTCCCGTTCGCGGTCGTCTGCAACACAACCTGGGATCAAACCCGGATCTGTAGTGACGCTTCTAGCGCTGATCAGTGCCTTAGACTGCTGCACTACTTGGGTGGCCCACGGATTCCATCTTTAATAAACTCAATGTTTGGCAGAGGGACCGTGGGAATGAGTACCAAACACACAAACGAGCCAGTGACTCACAGCAGAGTCTCTGCCATCACATGTTACTAGATCTGTTTGTGCTGAATAAACAATGACCATAGGAGTTCAGACTATCTCTACATTGTCTTGTGTTGATGACTCATAGTCCCAAATCAAATGTTCCTCTCTTGGTACCGGATGCACGCTTTCATATCCAGGTGGGACATCTCCAACATTGGAAGGAGGATCTAATATTTAACCGAAACAAAACCCGTCAAGGCCTAGCCTTGATGTGTCAAATAAAAACCTTGTGCATTCTTCTATCGCACGGCGTGACGGATCGAGGTGATGTCTATATCCAAAACATAATTTCCAGGGATCATAATAACATCTGGTTCTTTTGATTCAAGACGTATTTTCTCCTACATAGATTCCTCAAACCATAGCATATCCCCTATGGTGCTGCTGACCCGAGTGGTTTCTTGGCTTTGGCTCTCTGCTCTTTCTCTCGTTCTCTCTTTCTTTGTCACCTGTTGGGAAGGCTTTTATGATCTGTCTTGTCCTCTTCGCTCTCTTCATCCTTCAATCTCCCCATCAATCTCTGATCTCTGTTTCACCTGCGTGGTGTGTGTGCGTGTGAGGAGCTGTAAGATTAGCATGTTTGCACATCCTGGGTTGGAAGAGGTCCACGTGGCTCCATATAGATAGCTTTAATCAGCCGTGAAGCAGACAGTTCAAACGACAGTTTAGTCATCAGTGAAAAGACCCCCTATCATCTTAGGCCTCTCGGAAAGACCAGCTTGCAATACAAACACCCCATTCCATATATAGTGCACTACTTTTGACCAGAGCCCTGTGGGCCCTGTTCAAAAGTAGTGCACTAAATAGAGTATAGAGAATCGGGTGCCATTTGGGGCGCAGGGCCCTATCATCTGCTCAAGATTAATGGAAACATATTTCTTTGGTTATTTTCTTTTCCCTCCCAGTAAATATATGGTTGGTCACAAAGCAGAGAGAAATTAGTTTTGAATTTTCTATTCTGTTGTCCTTCTGGAAAGCAGTGTTTTTTTCCCCCAGAGTTGTTACGGTAGCTCAGTGTGAAAAGAAATATCGCAAAGTCTTTTTTGGTAATGTCTGTGATATTTGTGTGTGCTGTCTGGCTATATTAGACAGAGCATTGGTGCAACAACAAATAGGTCTGGAAGGTGTCTGCATTGGTACTTAGAAATGACTGTCTTTGTCAGTGGTGGTAAAACTGATACATGGGCAACCATATAGTTTTCCCGTCTTGCTAACTCGCTTGCTAACACATGGGTCAACTTGAACTGAGTATGCTAATGCTAACCCAGCAAGCATTTCCACATGTGGGCCCAATGTGGGCTTAAACATTGGACCGATGTAGGCTGCTCAAATTGGGCTGGATGCGCCTTTGCTCATCGCGCCCACATTGGCCCCAAGGCTGGTGGGCCCAAGGTAGCCCTCACTTTGCCTGAACCTGAAATAAGACCAGCCTGTTGGATTGTCGGCCTGTTACATTGTATCAAAAAGACATCAAAGTTGTTGCTATTATATACACAGTATTATTACCAGAGAAGCTTAGCGCTTCTCATGCCACATGAACATATTTAACTTTGTATCAGAGAAACAACAACAGGTAAAATACAGAAGTTTAATAATAAAAATAGTACAATTAATCAATGGTTACAGGATGATAATGGCGTATGATCGATACAGGAGAAAATGATGAATTCAGTTGTTTACCAGCAAATGGTTAGAGGATGATATTCTCAATTTGGATAGAGCTGCATTTAAACCCTCAAGACTAGACTTAACAGGTTCCGTGGGTGCAAAAGAGTATGGTCTATGAATTGTGAAAGGAGGAAGTAACTTAAAATCGGCAAGTAGTAGTCCAGTTCTAATGTTGAAGTTATTACTTAACGTTAACCTAAAGAGCTACACATTACACATCATGGTAATACAAAAGAGACAAGAAATGTAGCTGTATAGTCCAACACAGGTTAGCGGACACCAACCCAACATGGGTCAGCACACACCATGCCCTTCATATAATACATGAAATGGGGGTCAGATGACAGTGCGGCCTCGCTAACTGACGGTGCGGCCTCGCTAACTGACGGTGCGGCCTCGCTAACTGACGGTGTGGCCTCGCTAACTGACGGTGCGTCACCGCTAACTGACGGTGCGTCACCGCTAACTGACGGTGCGTCACCACTAACTGACGGTGTGTCACAGCTAACTGACGGTGTGTCACAGCTAACTGACGGTGTGTCACTGCTAACTGATGGTGCGTCACAGCTAACTGACGGTGCGGCCTCGCTAACTGACGGTGCGTCACCGCTAACTGACGGTGCGGCCTCGCTAACTGACGGTGCGTCACCGCTAACTGACGGTGCGGCCTCGCTAACTGACGGTGCGGCCTCGCTAACTGACGGTGCGGCCCCGCTAACTGACGGTGCGTCACCGCTAACTGACGGTGCGTCACCGCTGACTGACGGTGCGTCACCGCTAACTGACGGTGCGTCACCGCTAACTGACGGTGCGTCACCGCTAACTGACGGTGCGTCACAGCTAACTGACGGTGCGGCCTCGCTAACTGGCGGTGCGGCCTCGCTAACTGGCGGTGCGGCCTCGCTAACTGACGGTGCGGCCTCGCTAACTGACGGTGCGGCCTCGCTAACTGACGGTGCGTCACCGCTAACTGACGGTGCGTCACCGCTAACTGACGGTGCGGCCTCGCTAACTGACGGTGCGGCCTCGCTAACTGACGGTGCGTCACAGCTAACCGACGGTGCGACCTCGCTATCTGACGGTGAGTCAAAGGGGACTTTTTCCTGGCCAGTGTGGTCAGCCAGGGTTCCTGGTCTAAAGTGGGTTGATAGGCCCCTGGCCAGCAAAAGGTGGTTGTGCTGGTGTGATTTGAGGGTCTATTCCTACTACTATAAGATTATATCGGAAGAAAGACGATTCTGAGGTAATTATCTTTAAAGTTCTGAACCCTCATTGGTTTGAATGTTGTTTTGTATAGTTAAAAAAAAAACTTAACATGAATTGGGGTATTTGCAAACCATGCCCCAAGATATTCTGAGCCCCCACCTCTACATTGTGACCTGTGCTAGGCTTGGTGTGGGCTATCCTGTGCTAGGCTTGGTGTGGGCTGACCTGTGCTAGGCTTGGTGTGGGCTATCCTGTGCTAGGCTTGGTGTGGGCTATCCTGTGCTAGGCTTGGTGTGGGCTGACCTGTGCTAGGCTTGGTGTGGGCTATCCTGTGTTAGGCTTGGTGTGGGCTGACCTGTGCTAGGCTTGGTTTGGGCTGACCCATATTGGGCTAGTGCCTGCTAACCTGTGTTGGATTGTGTAGGCTAGCCCGCGTTGGGCTGATGTGGGGTTGGTGTGGGCTAGCCCGTGCTGGTCTGATGTGGGATTGGCGTGGACTAGCCTGTGCTGGGCTGATGTGGGATTGGTTTGGGCTATCCTGTGCGGGGCTGACATGGGATTGGTGTGGGCTAGCCCGTGCTGGGCTTGGTATGAGTGTTGTGAGGGCTATCCCTTGCCCACCAAATACCCACATGGGGCCAGAATTGGGATTAGGGCGTGTTCTTTTGTGTTGTATCATTACTGAACCCTGACCTTGTAGTTCCTGTGTTAGAGAGATGTAATGGAATTTATGAATGACACTGCATCGCATGGCGCACTGACTGAGATGTATTACTACTGTTTCCTTAGGCCTGTAGCTCAAGACCACTACTAACGGAAAAATAGCATTATGACAATAGCAATAGCATTTCAGACCTGCAGATCTGTTTGCTTTGTTGATTAGCAACTCTGAGGACATCGGCTTAGTTTGGTCTGGTCTGGAGGTTGGTTAGAGGCTGGGGGTTGTTTTTGTTGGGTGTCACGTACACACGTGTCTCTCCAGGGTCTTCCTCCCTTTGTTCCAAATGACGACCCAGATGAGTCACGTTTAATTTGGGAAGGGGGATCTAAGTTCCCTCCTCACCGTTTTCTTCCAATGTCTGGGAAGCTCCCTGAGAGCAACTGCAGCAACAGAGATATCAGAGGGAGAGAGGACAGCTCCTTAGTTTGTTGTTGTTGTGTCTGGTCATCTGTGTATGTCTGCTTGGCGGACCCATCCAAGGGCTTGAGAGAGTTCTCTCTCTCAGTAAATCGTTTGGCTTGCTTCTCTG
Organism: Oncorhynchus tshawytscha; assembly: GCF_018296145.1. Lineage (NCBI taxonomy): Eukaryota > Metazoa > Chordata > Actinopteri > Salmoniformes > Salmonidae > Oncorhynchus > Oncorhynchus tshawytscha. The sequence continues at coordinate 31,233,794 of NC_056444.1, forward strand.
TCAGGACGGTAAAGACTCTCTCTCTGTCGGATGGGATTCATTTTGAGTGCTACAGCTTACTGATCTTGAGTCAATCACACTTTTCCAATTTGTGTCTTTTCAGAGCCTCTACATCGTTGGGAAAGTGGTTGTCCTCTCCTAAGTGGTTGTCCATTTCATCTTCCACTCTTTCTGTAGGGTCAAAGGCTGCTGGTTATTCATGGTTAATATTTTGTGAAAATCTGTCTTTATGACTTTACATCAGATTAGAGACAAATATTAGGCGGCCCTTGGGCATGAGAGCCAGAATGTTCTATTTAAAATCTCCATTCTTCACTCCCTGTCTCTAGCCTGAGTTGGTTCCCACTACTCTGGGTCTGCGTCCCAAATGGCACCCTATTCCCTATATAGGGAAAGACACACACTCTGGTAAAAAGCAGTGTACTATATAGGGAATAAGGTGCCATTTGGGACTGAGCCTGGAAGTCCATCTCAGTCCCCTGTGGTGGCCCCTCTGTGCCCCAGTGGCAGATGTGAATTCAGGTCACACTGATATATTCGGCAGAGGTCCCCTCTCCTCTCACTAGGGACATCAATATGGACTATGTGGCTAGGAGACTGAGGTATTTAAATAAGCATGCTGTCTGCCTGACATATTTTATTTATTGCTTCGAATAATTCAAACTTCTCAATTCTCTTTGCCAAAAACAGAAGGGTTTTTGAGAAGCACAAGACAATGCTCAGTCACGTTAGAATTCCGCAGTCAATGATGAACAGCATAGCATCTGAAGAGAGAGAGAGAGAGAAATAGAGAAAGAGAGAGAACAAAAGAGGTAGAGCGAAAGAAAGAGAGGGAGAGAGAGAGGGGGTTCTAGGAGGAGCCAAAAGAAAATGTCTCCTCACCTGCCTGATAGCCATCCAATCTTCCCTGTCCAGTGTCCTCTTCATAACCTTATCAGTATTCCCATGCATTAGCTCCCACCTATCTCCATTACACTGCATTGGCAGCCAGTCAGGGCCACTCTAACTCTGGCAGGTATCTACGGTGGCAGGACACTAAGGACACACTGTACTCCCTGCCATTTAAATGATTGGAAACTTCCAAGTAATACATTAAAGCTCTGGCTCCGCAAGATAAAGTTGTTTGTGCCATGCTATGTTATTAGAGCAGGTTGAGAGAGGTAGCAAACGCAAGGTTTCTAGAGAGACGGAAGGGGATGGAGACGGTGTCCTTTACTCACCTTGGTGTAAACTGCGCAATTTAATTGACAGTAAAAAAAAATGATACATCTATCTAGATAAACCTAAATCTTTATTTGTGTAAGGCTTTGTTTGTTGTACGCACATTAGGAGTACATTTATTTATGTTTGATTGCACTTTTGCCCCCGCTAGCTACATGGAGAGGAATAGTCAAGTAAATATTAATATTAATGTTTTCCTACAAACAGAGAGAGAGATGAGGGTTATCCCTATGAGATCTGACCTCTAGAGAGAGGGAGAGACATGAGGGTTATCCCTATGTGATCTGACCTCTAGAGAGACAGAGAGAGAGAGATGAGGGTTATCCCCATGAGATCTGACCTCTAGAGAGACAGAGAGAGAGAGATGAGGGTTATCCCCATGGGATCTGACCTCTAGAGAGAGAGAGATGAGGGTTATCCCCATGAGATTTGACCTCTAGAGAGACATAAAGAGAGATGAGGGTTATCCCCATGGGATCTGACCTCTAGAGAGACATAGCGAGAGATGAGGGTTATCCCCATGGGATCTGACCTCTAGAGAGATATAGAGAGAGATGAGGGTTATCCCCATGGGATCTGACCTCTAGAGAGACAGAGAGATGAGGGTTATCCCCATGAGATTTGACCTCTAGAGAGACAGAGAGAGAGATGAGGGTTATCCCCATGAGATTTGACCTCTAGAGAGACAGAGAGAGAGAGAGAGAGAGAGAGATGAGGGTTATCCCCATGGGATCTGACCTCTAGAGAGACGGAGAGAGAGAGAGAGAGAGAGAGATGAGGGTTATCCCCATGGGATCTGACCTCTAGAGGGACAGAGAGAGAGATGAGGGTTATGCCCATGGGATCTGACCTCTAGAGAGACAGAGAGAGAGAGATGAGGGTTATCCCCATGAGATTTGACCTCTAGAGAGACAGAGAGAGAGAGAGAGAGGGATGAGGGTTATCCCCATGGGATCTGACCTCTAGAGAGACAGAGAGAGAGATGAGGGTTATCCCCATGGGATCTGACCTCTAGAGAGACAGAGAGAGAGAGAGAGAGAGAGAGATGAGGGTTATCCCCATGGGATCTGACCTCTAGAGAGACAGAGAGAGAGATGAGGGTTATCCCCATGGGATCTGACCTCTAGAGGGACAGAGAGAGAGATGAGGGTTATCCCCATGGGATTTGACCTCTAGAGAGACAGAGAGAGAGAGAGAGAGGGATGAGGGTTATCCCCATGGGATCTGACCTCTAGAGAGACAGAGAGAGAGATGAGCGTTATGCCCATGGGATCTGAAATCTAGAGAGAGAGAGAGAGAGAGAGAGATGAGGGTTATACCCATGAGATTTGACCTCTAGAGAGACAGAGAGAGAGAGAGAGATGAGGGTTATCCCCATGGGATCTGACCTCTAGAGAGACAGAGAGAGAGATGAGGGTTATCCCCATGGGATCTGACCTCTAGAGAGACAGAGAGAGAGAGAGAGAGAGAGAGAGATGAGGGTTATCCCCATGGGATCTGACCTCTAGAGAGACAGAGAGAGAGATGAGGGTTATCCCCATGGGATCTGACCTCTAGAGAGACAGAGAGAGAGATGAGGGTTATCCCCATGGGATCTGACCTCTAGAGAGACATAGAGAGAGAGATGAGGGTTATGCCCATGGGATCTGACCTCTAGAGAGACAGAGAGAGAGAGATGAGGGTTATCCCCATGAGATTTGACCTCTAGAGAGAGAGATGAGGGTTATCCCCATGAGATCTGACCTCTAGAGAGACAGAGAGAGAGAGAGAGAGATGAGGGTTATCCCCATGAGATTTGACATCTAGAGAGACAGAGAGAGAGAGATAGAGAGAGATGATGAGGGTTATCCCCATGGGATCTGACCTCTAGAGAGACGGAGAGAGAGAGAGAGAGATGAGGGTTATCCCCATGGGATCTGACCTCTAGAGGGACAGAGAGAGAGATGAGGGTTATCCCCATGGGATCTGACCTCTAGAGAGACATAGAGAGAGATGAGGGTTATGCCCATGGGATCTGACCTCTAGAGAGAGAGAGAGATGAGGGTTATCCCCATGAGATTTGACCTCTAGAGAGACAGAGAGAGAGAGAGAGAGAGAGAGAGATGAGGGTTATCCCCATGGGATCTGACCTCTAGAGAGACAGAGAGAGAGATGAGCGTTATGCCCATGGGATCTGAAATCTAGAGAGACAGAGAGAGAGAGAGAGAGAGAGATGAGGGTTATACCCATGAGATTTGACCTCTAGAGAGACAGAGAGAGAGAGAGAGATGAGGGTTATCCCCATGGGATCTGACCTCTAGAGAGACAGAGAGAGAGATGAGGGTTATCCCCATGGGATCTGACCTCTAGAGAGACAGAGAGAGAGAGAGAGAGAGAGAGAGATGAGGGTTATCCCCATGGGATCTGACCTCTAGAGAGACAGAGAGAGAGATGAGGGTTATCCCCATGGGATCTGACCTCTAGAGAGACAGAGAGAGAGATGAGGGTTATCCCCATGGGATCTGACCTCTAGAGAGACATAGAGAGAGAGATGAGGGTTATGCCCATGGGATCTGACCTCTAGAGAGACAGAGAGAGAGAGATGAGGGTTATCACCATGAGATTTGACCTCTAGAGAGACAGAGAGAGAGAGATGAGGGTTATCCCCATGGGATCTGACCTCTAGAGAGACAGAGAGAGAGAGAGATGAGGGTTATCCCCATGAGATTTGACCTCTAGAGAGACAGAGAGAGAGATGAGGGATGAGATTTGACCTCTAGAGAGACAGAGAGAGAGATGAGCGTTATGCCCATGGGATCTGAAATCTAGAGAGACAGAGAGAGAGAGAGAGAGAGATGAGGGTTATACCCATGAGATTTGACCTCTAGAGAGACAGAGAGAGAGAGAGAGATGAGGGTTATCCCCATGGGATCTGACCTCTAGAGAGACAGAGAGAGAGATGAGGGTTATCCCCATGGGATCTGACCTCTAGAGAGACAGAGAGAGAGAGAGAGAGAGAGAGAGAGATGAGGGTTATCCCCATGGGATCTGACCTCTAGAGAGACAGAGAGAGAGATGAGGGTTATCCCCATGGGATCTGACCTCTAGAGAGACAGAGAGAGAGATGAGGGTTATCCCCATGGGATCTGACCTCTAGAGAGACATAGAGAGAGAGATGAGGGTTATGCCCATGGGATCTGACCTCTAGAGAGACAGAGAGAGAGAGATGAGGGTTATCACCATGAGATTTGACCTCTAGAGAGACAGAGAGAGAGAGATGAGGGTTATCCCCATGGGATCTGACCTCTAGAGAGACAGAGAGAGAGAGAGATGAGGGTTATCCCCATGAGATTTGACCTCTAGAGAGACAGAGAGAGAGAGATGAGGGTTATCCCCATGAGATTTGACCTCTAGAGAGAGAGATGAGGGTTATCCCCATGAGATCTGACCTCTAGAGAGACAGAGAGAGAGAGAGAGATGAGGGTTATCCCCATGAGATTTGACATCTAGAGAGACAGAGAGAGAGAGATAGAGAGAGATGAGGGTTATCCCCATGGGATCTGACCTCTAGAGAGACGGAGAGAGAGAGAGAGAGAGAGATGAGGGTTATCCCCATGGGATCTGACCTCTAGAGAGACAGAGAGAGAGATGAGGGTTATCCCCATGAGATCTGACCTCTAGAGATACATAGAGAGAGATGAGGGTTATCCCCATGAGATTTGACCTCTAGAGAGACAGAGAGAGAGATGAGGGTTATCCCCATGAGATTTGACCTCTAGAGAGACAGAGAGAGAGAGAGAGATGATGGTTATCCCCATGGGATCTGACCTCTAGAGAGACATAGAGAGAGATGAGGGTTATCCCCATGGGATCTGACCTCTAGAGAGACAGAGAGAGAGAGAGAGATGAGGGTTATCCCCATGGGATCTGACCTCTAGAGAGACAGAGAGAGAGATGAGGGTTATCCCCATGGGATCTGACCTCTAGAGAGACATAGAGAGAGAGATGAGGGTTATGCCCATGGGATCTGACCTCTAGAGAGACAGAGAGAGAGAGATGAGGGTTATCCCCATAAGATTTGACCTCTAGAGAGACAGAGAGAGAGGTGAGGGTTATCCCCATGGGATCTGACCTCTAGAGAGACAGAGAGAGAGATGAGGGTTATCCCCATGAGATTTGACCTCTAGAGAGACAGAGAGAGAGAGATGAGGGTTATCCCCATGAGATTTGACCTCTAGAGAGAGAGAGAGAGATGAGGGTTATCCCCATGAGATCTGACCTCTAGAGCGACAGAGAGAGAGATGGGGGTTATCCCCATGAGATTTGACCTCTAGAGAGACAGAGGGAGAGATGAGGATTATCCCCATGAGATCTGACCTCTAGAGAGACCTAGAGAGAGATGAGGGTTATCCCCATGAGATTTGACCTCTAGAGAGAGAGAGAGAGAGATGAGGGTTATCCCCATGAGGTCTGACCTTTAGAGCGAGAGAGAGAGAGATGAGGGTTATCCCCATGAGATCTGACCTCTAGAGCGACAGAGAGAGAGATGGGGGTTATCCCCATGAGATTTGACCTCTAGAGCGACAGAGCGAGAGAGAGAGATGAGGGTTATCCCCATGAGATCTGACCTCTAGAGCGACAGAGCGAGAGAGAGAGATGAGGGTTATCCCCATGAGATCTGACCTCTAGAGCGACAGAGAGAGAGAGATGGGGGTTATCCCCATAAGATTTGACCTCAAGAGACAGAGAGAGAGATAGATGGGGGTTATCCCCATGAGAAGCGACCTCTCTGTGATGCATGCTGGTCTACAAAGTCCTGTCTGCCCTAGGCTGCTCCTAATCCCTTCACTGTAGGGCCAGATTACACCTTCATCTTGTTAGGAGCCCTCAGAGGCCCTGTGTGCGTGCGCCACCCCAGTGAATCCGAGATCGATGCCTGGTTCGTCTTGAGTGGTCCTCGTGGTTATTTAACGTGGGACCATCCCGTTTTCTATTCTACATCACTAATCCAATCAGAAATGATTTTTTTTGACGTGTCGTATCATATTAGTAAAGAGCGCCGGAGAAAGGAGAGACCTGTGATAAAATGCCCTCCAAAAACACACAGGGACGCCCCACTCAATATTACCTACAATCCTCCACTGGTCCCACGTTAGAGTATGTTGGTATGGATATGTGTGTGTGTGTGCGTGCGCGTGCATGCGCGTGCGTGCGCGTGCGTGCGTGTGCGTGCGCGTGTGTGTGTGTGTGCGTGTGTGTGTGTGTGTGTGTGTGTGTGTGTGTGTGTGTGTGTGTGTGTGTGTATGTGTGCGTGCGCACGTGTGTGAGGACAGAATTTTAACGTTTCTGAAACGATGAGATTGCTGACCGTCTTCATATCAGTTTGCCATCAATGTCGTCTCTCTAACTTTCTCATAACAGGGACGGCCTGTAAAGCCTCACAGCGCTTGTGTTGTCTGCCTGGGAGTGATGTCAGAGGTTTAGGAGCGGTTGGCATGACTTATGTAACACTGCCCCAGACCCGCAGTCAGTGGTTCAGCTGGAAGCCGGGATGAGTTGACATTAAGATGGATGTTGTCGTCATTTGCGGAAGAGTCAGAAAATCCCCTTGTGGGCAGCGAATGCCTTTTGTTGGGAATGAAAATGACCTTCAAAATAATACCCTGGCGAGGCCTCAGATATGAATCCATGACAAAACCTTCACATAAACACAGTAAAGCCACAAGTTACAGTCGTGGAACATATGGTTTTAGACGTGCTCTGAAGGGTTTGGTGAACATACCATCAAAGGGAGAGGGAATGAAATAAGTGAGTGGCTCTGTAAGAACAGGGCCAGTTCAGCCTGTGTGCTCAGAGCTACCTGGTTGAACCCGGTAATATACCTCTAGATTTCTTATTTGTTCATGCGAGGCTGCTTAAAAGGGAATAAAGAGAGGGAGATATGTCTGTCTGCCTCTCCCTCTGTGTCCACCGCCCCCCATTCACAGTGATCATACACATCTGGTCAATATTTGAACATTTCCCATCTCCAATCCCTTTCTCCCATGGATTTCAGAGCCACTTTTTGCCCACTCTAGGATGAGAGGAGTGAATAAAAGCAGAAGAAAGAAAGCCATACAGTATTCAGGGTAGGGTGATAGGTCATCGCCCTGCCCTAACCGTCATCTGTGATTATCATTACAGTGTAGATGGAGGCTTTGTAGGTCTGGGTGTTGAAGAATATCCCTCTCTGCATCCAAGGTCTATTATGGATGTGCTTGTATAATATACAGTATGTCAAAGCTCACTAATATGAGTCCTTGCCACAGCAATTTGTAACATCATTTATTGAGGCCAAGTCCATGCACGCCAATGTCATTTCATCATCGTCTCTCTCGCTCTCTCTCTCATCAGCCTCTCTCTCCCCTTCCCTCCCTCTCTCATTTCCTCTCCCCCTCCCTATTTCCTCCAGTCTTGTCTATGCCTTGTGGTAATAATCATTTAATATAATCCTGGACGGACGTGGAACGGGGGAACAGGGGTGTGTGTGTATGTGTGTGGGGGGTGTTATATAATTACAATCCCTCCGAGGTGGCTCGTCATTCGAACCCTGAACTAGACATGAACTGGCCATTGACAGGGAAGGACCGTGTATTAAAAATCATTATTGAATTCCTTGGGCCATAATTTAGGAATAACATAGCTGAGACCCAGTTCTCTCTCTGCATGCCTCCTAGTCATCCTGACACACACACACACACAGAATCAATCATGCACCTTCACACACTCCCACACACACAGAGTGTAGCTATCAGATGGGAGGCAGAACGTGGGCATATGCTGTCTGAGTATCTGTTGAAAGATGACAGGTGGTTGCCCTGGTATTTGCATAATTATGTATGTTGCGAGCAGGACTGTATCAAGCCGTAAACAAATCCATATGGCCTTTGGAGGACCAAAGCACTTCACCCCACAACTACTTACAATTTAAAACCAGGGATGCCAGGTGTAGTGTGCAGTACCTGGCAAGAATCCTTCTCATGCATGGGAGAGCAATAGAGAGTGGTATCGCAGCATATGCAAAGATATCCTACCCACGTCAACACCCATTTTAAAGTATGAGGGCTACTCTGGCTCGTTGGCCACTCCATGTCTTTATCCCATATGGCACCATAATCCCTATATTGTGCACTGCTTTTGACTAGAGCTCTATGGGCCCTGATCAAAAGTAGTGCACGAAATAGTGAATATGCTGCCATTTGGTACTCAGTCCTTGTGTCCTGTGATCAGTGAGAAGTGTCATATGAGGATGGTGATGAAGATGAAGGAGAGGTTACAGAGAGACAGGCCATTATCAGTGAGGAGACCAGGCCTCCCAGTACTGTTCTCTTTCCTCTCTTCACTATAAACTAAATCTTTACAACATTTATTTTTCCTCATCAATCTACACACAATACCCCAAAGTTTTTAAATACGTTGTGTTTAAGTTGTGTTAAATACGTGTTTAGACCCTTGGCAATGACACTCTAAAGTGAGCTCAGGTGCATCCTCTTTCCATTGATCATCCTTGACATGTTTCTACAACTTGATTCAGCTGTGGTAAATTAAATTGATTGGACATGATTTGTAAAGGCACACACCTGTCTATATAAGGTTCCACAGTTGACAGTGCATGTCAGAGCAAAAACCAAACCAAGAGATCAAAGGTATTGTCCCTAGCGCTCCGAGACAGGATTGTGTTGACCACCAAGAGTCCTCCTAGAGCTGGCTGCCCGGCCAAACTGAGCAATCGGGGAAGAAGGGCTTTGGTCAGGGAGGTGACCAAGAACCCAATGATCACTCTAACAGAGCTCCGGAGTTCCTCTGTGGAGATGGGAGAACCTTCCAGAAGGACAACCATCTCTGCAACACTCTACCAATCAGGCCTTTATGGTTGAGTGGCCAGACGGAAGCCACTCCTCGGTAAAAGGCACATGACAGCCGGCTTGGAGCTTGCCAAAAGGCACCTAAAGACTCCCAGACCATAAGAAACAAGATTCTCTGGTCTGATGAAACCAAGAGTGTTCTGCCAAACAAGACCTCAGGAAAAAAAATTTGTAGACCTCCACGAGTGTGGTTCATTCTTGGGAGCAATTTCCAAACGCCTGAAGGTACCACGTTCATCTGTACAAACAATAGTACGCAAGTATAAACAACATGGTACCACGCAGCCATCATACCACTCAGGAAGGAAACGTGTTCTGTGTCCTAAAGATGAACGTACTTTGGTGCAAAAAGTGTGAATCAATCCGTGAACAACAGCAAAGGACATTGTGAGGATGCTGGAGGAAACAGGTACAAAGTACCTAAATCCACAGTAAAATGAGTCCTATATCTGTAACGGCAGATCTCCTCTTCGTCTGAAGAGGAGTAAGGATCAGACCAAGATGCAGCGTGGTAAGTGTCCATAATGTTTTTAATACAAACACTTGAACACTCGAACAAAAACAATAAACGATAACGTGAAATCTACAACAACCGAAACTGTGGCGACAAATACTCACACGGAAACAAACACTCACAAACCAACAGTGAAACCCAGGCTACCTAAGTATGATTCTCAATCAGAGACAACTAACAACACCTGCCTCTGATTTAGAACCATACTAGGCCGAAAAAGAAACCAAACATAGAAAAACAAACATAGACTGCCCACCCCAAATCAGACCCTGACCATACTAAATAAAGACAAAACAAAGGAAATGAAGGTCAGAACATGACAATATCGACGTAACCTGAAAGCAAACCGCCATAAAAAAAAACAGACTGCGGTTTGCTATTGCACATGGAGACAAAGATCGTACTTTTTGGAGAAATGTCCTGTGGTCTGATGAAACAAAAATTGAACTGTTTGGCCATAATGATCATCGTTATGTTTGGAGGAAAAAGGGGGAGTCTTGCAAGCCGAAGAACACCATCCCAACCGTGAAGCACGGGGGTGGCAGCATCATGTTGTGGGGGTGCTTTGCTGCAGGAGGGACTGGTGCACTTCACAAATAGATGGCATCATGAGGCAGGAAAATTTGGTGGATATACAGTGCCTTGCGAAAGTATTCGGCCCCCTTGAACTTTGCGACCTTTTGCCACATTTCAGGCTTCAAACATAAAGATATAAAACTGTATTTTTTTGTGAAGAATCAACAACAAGTGGGACACAATCATGAAGTGGAATGACAGTTATTGGATATTTCAAACTTTTTTAACAAATCAAAAACGGAAAAATTGGGCGTGCAAAATTATTCAGCCCCCTTAAGTTAATACTTTGTAGCGCCACCTTTTGCTGCGATTACAGCTGTAAGTCGCTTGGGGTATGTCTCTATCAGTTTTGCACACCGAGAGACTGAAATTTTTCCCATTCCTCCTTGCAAAACAGCTCGAGCTCAGTGAGGTTGGATGGAGAGCATTTGTGAACAGCAGTTTTCAGTTCTTTCCACAGATTCTCGAATTGGATTCAGGTCTTCTTTATGGATTCAGGTCTTCCCCCACAAACTTCTTTATTATAAGATGTTGCCAACAAAACAATAAACATCCAAACGAAAATGTGACGCCAACATAGTGCTCACAGGCAACTATACATGGACAACTACCCACAAATACAGGTGGGGAAAAAGGCTACCTAAGTATGGTTCTCAATCAGAGACAACGATAGACAGCTGCCTCTGATTGACAACCACACCCGGCCAAACACACAGAAATACAAATCATAGAAAAAGGGACATAGAATGCCCACCCAAATCACACACTGACCAAACCAAAATAGAGACATATACAGCTCTCTACCTTCAGGGCGTGGCACATTGCTCACATGGAGCGCGTAAATAATGGTTTGAAATAAAACAAAACTTGTTTCTCATAAGTGTAGAAGGTTGTGAACTCTGCAAATAACATTTCCACTCCGAGAATGTGAACGGTAAATTGCTGTAATTAATACATGCATTAATAGAAATTAATGTAACCAAATGATAGGGATTAAAGCTAAATTGTCTGTTTTACAAACACTAGGCTTCCATAAAAGTGTACATCAGCCAACACTGTGTAGCCTATGCTACAATTCTACTTTGCGAAATAGTAGGGCATTTTTCTTGTCTCGCCTAGGACCGGGCCTGACCATTTGACATAACAATAGTGCGTTATAGCCCTCAGAGCCGGGAACAACCTACTGCTGTTGAATAATTAATGATGGTCAGACACATCCCAACCTTTTCTCATAGAAGACCAATATATCTATTGACTGTATAAGTCCACACATCAAAACATTTGTTTTACTGAACTGTCATAACCTATAGCAATCTACATCCCCCTGCATAGCTCCTCCAGCATCACACGACAGCTGGAAAGAGGAGGAGATGTAGAATCTTTAATAGACAGACTAAAGTTAGCAATACAATTGTTTATAATCGTTAGTAAACACTCACGCTATTAGATAAAGTTAATAAAAATACAAATAAAATCCTAAAAATGGATGTATGCCTATTTAAACGGTTTTGACGATTATTATGTTTTCATAACGTCCTCATCCATAACCGTCAGTCACACGGTTCTTCAATTACCTGCCCGACACGCACTTGTATATGGCTGGCTGCCTGGGGTCGGCCTCGGCTTGCAGACACAGTAGAGTACATGCCCTGTAGTTGAATTCCATTACAGTTCCGGGACAAGCAGGGAATAGCTCTCTACTATCTGTCGTCACGGGCCACAGCCAAGCTAAACGGCCCACAGTTCAGTCTAATGTTTCATTGGGGCTCAGAAGACCAGGCACGGCAGCTTCTCAACTATTTCCCCATGTGTTTTACAGTCGCACAATAGCCTGCCCGATAGTTACTATGTGAGATGTTGTTGGTTGGTATTCTGGTGGAAAATGATACAGTGACAGTCAGCACATAGGCCATCATTGTAAAAAATAATTTGTTCTTAACAGACTTGCCTAGTTAAATAAAGGTAAAAAAATGTTTAAATAGACCCTGTAGTGTAGAGACTTGCAGTCAAGGAGTAAGTCAATATTTATTAAGCAGTAACAGCGCTAATGTGTTTTTCAGGTGTACTGTACAATATGTGATATGCTAACCTTTCTCTGTGTCTCTCTCTCTCTCTCTCTTTCCCCATTGTCTCTCGCCATCTCTTTCTGTCTCTCTGTCTCTGTCTCTCTCTCTCCCCTCTTTCTCTCTCTCTCTCCCCTCTTTCTCTCCCTGTCTCTCTCTCCTCTGTCTCTCTTTCCCCTCTCTCTCTCTCTCTGTCTCTCTCCCCTCTGTCTCTCTGTCTTTCTCTGTCTCTCTCTCTCCCCTCTGTCTCTCTGTCTCTCTCTCTCCCCTCTGTCTCTCTCCCCCTGTCTCTCTCCCCTCTTTCTCTTTGTTTCTCTCCCACTTCCTTCTCTCTCTAGACATGCCTCTCCATGTTCGGCGCAGTAGCGACCCCTCTCTGGTGGGCCTTCCCCTGGGTGACCCACATACAGCACCGGAGGAACCATCCCGTAAGAACCCCACACGATGGTCCACCACGGCAGGCTTTCGCAAGCACAACCACCACCACAGCCACAGCCACAGCCAAAACACTGGGACCAACAGCCTGGAACGCAAGGTACAGTAACCCAAAACCTAGACTTATCCTAACACAGCCATAGCCAGAACACAGGGATCAAAAGCCTGGTACAGTACAGTGAACTATCCCAACCTCATGACCTAGGTCATGTCCAGTAGGGACAAAATATTTTGTAACAGGGAGGTACTACTCATTTACAATGGTGCCCTGATGACAGCAATACAACAAATTCTATATGATCAATACAAATAAAATGAACTACAAATTACAGAATCAACATGACAGCTTCAAACTTCACATTTGACATGAAATCCAAACATTTGCAATTCTCATTTAATTCATTAAACATTAAAGTCCTAAACTGCCCTAGAGGCACCCGAGAGTCAAGATGTAGGGAGTTTTGTAGGCTATTCCAAAAGTGGGGGGCATTCAAACTGAAGGCGGATTTACCTAGATCGGTACGTACTAGTGGAACCTCAAGAGATAACCATCCCTGTGAATGGATTTGGTGTGTCATATTTTTACATTTTAACAGTGAAGTGAGGTAGGTCGGAAGCTTCTGTTGTAGAGCTTTATAAACAAAAAGCGAGTAATGAAGTGATCTACAGGACTTAAATGAGGACCAATAAAAAGTGTGTGTTTTTGTTGTCCATTTTGGTACGGTGTGCCCTACTGAACACGACTCTGGTAGTACCACCCTGCCTGAAATGTCATTCAGCTTCAAGGATGCAGGTCCTTAACCCCTTAGTTAATCCTTTACCCACCACTTTTAGGAAGCGAACCCCTATTCTTTATTGAAAAGAATGAAGATCACAGCTTTGAGCATATATTCTTTGTTCTAATTTACTTTTGAGGGTCGTCGGATGTGAACCAGAAGTGGATGTGAAAAGATTATTTTAGGGTTCATCCTCGCCGAAGCTTAAAAAAGAACAGCTAGGCCTATTAACTAGATCAAAATGGCTGCCGACAAGCCTTTAGTGCTTTGAAACAACTGATATTCCAAATGAGATGGAGGGAAGAAGGGGAAGATGGAGTGCTCAGAATGTGACACAGCAACCCTCGACATGATTAGAGCGTTGGCTGATAATCCTATTTAAAAGCACTTTAGTTGTCACCGGCGCCATAATCTTAGTGCACGCCGCTCGTCGCTTCCAAGAGGCTACGGGGGGAAAACGGAGACATAAATAATACATTTGTTATTGTACCTTTCATTTGGTGGCAGAATACAGACTTTTTGGTTTAATATCATAGGCTTAAGCAGATGGAGTCAGTTGCATTGTTGCTAGATTTGCCTCTGTCTATTTTCATCTGTTAATGACTTGATGTTAAATACAGTATATTTAGCCCGCTCTGGCTATAGAATATTTCATCTAGGCAGAAAGTTGAATCTAAAATGAAACACGCTAACAAAACATCAATACTATTCATATTTTACCGACTAATTTCGGACCAAAACATATGGACAGAAAATGTACCATATTTTCAAAGACCCGTTGGCTTTGTCTACAGCTACTTGATTTGAGCGTCGCACGCCATGTTCCACTCTTTATATTTGCTCTATTTCCTATGACTCCAACAGATGAATCGTCTATTTTTCCTACATCATCTCAACATAGTGATATATAGCCGATGGGACTCTTGATTCATCAAGCTAGCATTGTAAAATCTTGACGTTCCTCAATGACTTTACAATGCATCTGTCAACTCTGCTCCCTCCTTTCCTCTCTCCCCTTAGCTAGCTAAGCCTTTGTGCTTAGCACCGAGCACTAAACAGGTTTAGCAGAGCCAGCAGTAAATACGTGCTCGATGATTTACAGCCTCTCTGGGTTTGTGTTTTCTGTGTCGTTTTATAAGTCGTAAAGAATTCAAGAGTGGACTCCTTTGTCTCACGTCTGCCTGTGTTGTGCTGTGTGAACGGAGCACGGCTTGTGTGTTGTGACTGTGATGGTTATCATTGAGACTGGGCGTCTCAATAGGCCTCTGACCCGTATCTTTATGGCCCTGACTGCACCCCCTTCCCTTCCTTCAGCCTCTCTCTCCGGGCCTCCTTCCTCCTGTCCTTCCTCAGCCGTGGCCTTTGGTCACGCTGCGTTCAGCTCGAGTAATCCACATGGATTGTTTTAGCGTACAGGAGACATACAGGATCTCCCTCGGGAGTGTTGCCGGGCAGAACTTTCTGGAGTATCTAGTGCTAGGGCTGTGGTTGTCATGACATTTTGTCAGCCGATGATTGTCAAGCAAATAACTGCCGGTCTCACGGTAATTGACTGTTGATGAACATAAACACATTTGGCATCCCCAAGCATCCACCCATAGCCTACAAGCCACTGATGCTGACCTTTCAAGTCAAATCACATTTTACTGGTCACATACACATGGTTAGCAGATGTTAATGCGAGTGTAGCGAAATGCTTGTGCTTCTTGTTCCGACCATGCAGTAATATCTAACACGTAATCTAACAATTTCACAACAACTACCTTATACACACAAGTGAAAAGGAATGAATAAGAATATGTACATATAAATATATGGATGAGCGATGGCCGAACGGCATAGGCAAGATGCAGTAGATGGTATAGAGTACAGTATATACATATGAGATTAGTAATGTAGGGTATGTAAACATTATATATAGTGGCATTGTTTAAAGTGACTAGTGAGACATTTATTACATCTAATTTTTAATTATTAAAGTGGCTAGAGATTTGAGTCTGTATGTTGGCAGCCGCCACTCAATGTTAGTGATGGCTGTTTAACAGTCTGATGGCATTGAGATAGAAGCTGTTTTTCAGTCTCTCGGTCCCAGTTTTGATGCACCTGTACTGGCCTCGCCTTCTGGATGATAGCGGGGTGAACAGGCAGTGGTTCGGGTGGTTGTTGTCCTTGATGATCTTTATGGCCTTCCTGTGACATCGGGTGGTGTAGGTGTCCTGGAGGGCAGTTAGTTTGACCTTGGTGATGCGTTGTGCAGACCTGTACCCTCTGGAGAGCCTTACGGTTGTGGGCGGAGCAGTTGCCATACCAGGCGTGATACAGCACGACAGGAGGCTCTCGATTGTGCATCTGTAAAAGTTTGTGAGTGTTTTTGATGACAAGCCTGCTGCGCCTTCTTCACCACGCTGTCTGTGTGGGTGGACCAATTCAGTTTGTCCGTGATGTGTACGTCGAGGAACTTCAAACGTTCCACCTTCTCCACTACTGTCCCGTCGATGTGGATAGGGGGGGGGGGGCTCCCTCTGCTGTTTCCTGAAGTTCACGATCATCTCCTTTGTTTTGTTGACATTGAGTGTGAGGTTATTTTCCTGACACCACACTCTGAAGGCCCTCACCTCCTCCCTGTAGGCCGTCTCGTCATTGTTGGTAATCAAGCCTACCACTGTAGTGTAGTCTGCAAACTTGATGATTGAGTTAGAGGCGTGCATGGGGAGTACAGGGAGTATAGGAGAGGGCTGAGAACGCACCCTTGTGGGGCCCCAGTGTTGAGGATCAGCGGGTTGGAGATGTTGTTTCCTACCCTCACCACCTGGGGGCTGCCCATCAGAAAGTCCAGGACCCAGTTGCACTGGGCGGGGTCGAGACCCAAGGTCTCAAGCTTAATGACGAGTTTGGAGGGTACTATGGTGTTAAATGCTGAGCTGTAGTCAATGAACAGCATTCTCACATAGGTATTCCTCTTGTCCAGATGGGTTAGGGCAGTGTGCAGTGTGATTGCGATTGCGTCTACTGTGGAGCTATTGGGGTGGGAAGCAAATTGGACTGGGTCTTGAGTGTCAGGTTGGGTGGAAGTGATATGATCCTTGAATAATCTCTCAAAGCACTTCATGATGACGGGAGTGAGTGCTACGGGGCGATAGTCATTTAGCTCAGCTGTGGGTTACACTAGTTAATTTAGCAGACAAGATTTGCTTAGAATTTTGTGGCATTATTTTATATTATTTAATAGTATGAAGGATACAATTGAACAGAGCTGAATAAAATATCAAGGATATTTTCTCCAAACGATTTGAAGCCCATGTGGCTATTCTGTGATGAGCTGTGAACAAAGAAACAGGTATACTCAGTTATGTCATTTTAGTTGTGATACAATCGTTGGGCTATATGTTCTGATTTTTAATACATTTCGTCAGCCAACAAGATGAATAGGCCTAGCGAACTGCAAAAGCCCTAGCCTATGTCAATTTACTATCCCCCATAGTACAGAAGTTTACCTATTTTGTGCGAGAAATAAGTATTCCAAACATAGTCTGGGACAGTTGTGGGATGTGATAGATCCCAAATTAATACAACCACTAGCATGAAAAAAACTGTTTTAAGCAATGAGCCTGACACAACAGATCAGGACATTGATAAACTATCCACACACCGCTGTAGGCTATGAGCACAAATGTTCCATTAGCAGGAAAACACCATTCTCAAAAGGGATCGCAAATGCGATTATAAAGGTGCATTTTTATGTGAAAATGATCACATAAAATCATATGTGATTCCCCAAACATGACACGTACACACTGCGTGTGTATGCCAGTCAGGCTGTACGCCATTGTAAAGAGGATTAATGTGCTTCATTTTAAGAAGTTATTTGGCCACTTTCATTGTGATACAAATCTTATCTGAACATATAGGCCTATGGGCTAGGCTACATGAGGTATATGACTATGATTTTAAAAAGTCACAAAAAAAGGCATGTGCTGTTTCTTGCCTTAAGTTGGGCATCATACATAAGTGATAATATATCATTCACAAGTGATAGGCTTATATTGTCACCCATCAGACTATTCTTGATTTAATCTTGTTTTTACATATACTAAATAATGTACAGTACCTGTCACGCCCTAACCTTAGAGAGCCATTTTATTTCTCTATTTGGTTAGGTCAGGGTGTGATTTAGGGCGGGCATTCTTTGTTGTCTATTTCTTTGGTTTTGGCCGAGTATGGTTCCCAATCAGAGGCAGCTGTCTATCGTTGACTCTGATTGGGGATCATACTTAGGCAGCCCCTTTTCCCACTTTCTGTTGTGGGATCTTGTCTTTTTGTTGCATGGTTTTACACTACTAGCTTTACATTCGTTGAGTTGTTTATTGTTTTTTGGTGGAACATTTCAAATTAAAGGAAAATGTACGCCTACCACCCTACACCTTGGTCTTATTCCGACGACAGCCGTAACAGTACCAGTCAAAAGTTTGAACACACCTACTCATTCAATTTCTTTATTTTACTATTTTCTACATTGTAGAATAATAGTGAAGACATCAAAACTATTAAATAACACATATGGAATAATGTAGTAACCAAAAAGTGTGAAGCAAATCTAAATATATTTTAGATTCTTCAAAGTAGCCTCCCTGTGCCTTGATGACAGCTTTGAACACTCTCAACCAGTTTCACCTGGAATGCTTTTCCAACAGTCTTGAAGGAGTTCCCACATATGCTGAGCACTTGTCTGCTTTTCCTTAACTCTGCGGCCCAACTCATTCCAAATCATCTCAATTGGGTTGAGGTCGGTTGATTGTGGAGGCCAAGAAATCTGATGCAGCACTTCATCACTCTCCTTCTTGGTCAAAGAGCCCTTACACAGCCTGGAGATGTGTTGGGTCATTGTCCTGTTGAAAAACAAATGATTGTCCCACTAAGCGTGCTGGTTCAGTGTGCCTTGAATTCTAAATAAATCACTGACAGTGTCACCAACAAAGCACCCCCATGCCATCACACCTCCTCCATGCTTCATGTGGGAACCACACATACGGAGATCATCCGTTCACATACTCTGCGTCTCACAAAAACACAGCGGTTGGAACTGAAAATTTCTAATTTGGACCAAAGGACAGATTTCCAACGGTCTGTTGTCCATTGCTGGTGTTTCATGGCCCAAGCAAGTCTCTTCTTCTGTGACGACCCTCCCACTCTGTCTGCCGTATTCTCTCTCTTTGCTCTTGTTTTCCTTATTAGGATGTCGGCTGGCGGAGCTGGGAGGGTCGTCAGCGACATGGGACCCACCTGGGCTCGGGTGTGTCCCAGCGTAAATGCACCACTTCCCCATTTATTGAGGAGACTCTCCATGCAGACACACTGATAGATTTTGCTTGTGGCTGTTTTGCTTGTTTGCGTTGGCACCTTCAACACCCCTCATTATCACATTTATGCAGGCAACCACTCACTTACACTATTGATTATTGACTACACACACCATTATTAATTGTATTTAGTTTACTTTAGTTAAGGAATAACAAAATATATTTATTGTCTCCACGTTGCCTCCCTTTTTGTTTCGAACTTCGAGACGGTTCGTGACGCTTCTAATTGGTGTCCTTGGTTTCTTTGCAGCAATTCGACCATGAATGCCTGATTCATGCAGTCTCCTCTGAACAGTTGATGTTGAGATGTGTCTGTTACTTTAACTGTGAAGCGTTTATTTGGGTTGCAATTTCTGAGGCTGGTAACGCTCATGAACTTATCCCCTACAGCAGAGAACTCTGGGTCTTCCTTTCCTGTGGTGGTCCTCATGAGAACCAGTTTCATCATAGCGCTCAATGGTTTTTGCAACTGCACTTGAAGAAATGTTCAAAGTTCCTGAAATGTTCCGTATTCACTGACCTCCATGTCTTAAAGTAATGATGGACAGTATTTTTTGATTTGCTTATTTGAGTTGTTCTTACCATAATATGGTCTTGGTATTTTACCAAATAGGGCTATCCTCTGTATACCACCCCTACCATGTCACAACACAACTGATTGGCTCAATTGAAGGAAAGAAATTCCTCAAATTAACTTTTAACAAGGCACACCTGTTATTTTAAATGCATTCCAGGTGACTACATACACTTAATGAAGCTGGTTGAGAGAATGCTAAAAGTGTGCAAAGCTGTCATCAAAACAAAGGTTGGCTCCTTTGAAGAATCTCAAATATAAAAACAATTTTGATTTGTTTAACACTTTTTTTGGTTACTACATGATTCCATATGTGCTATTTCATAGTTTTGATGTCTTCACTATTCTACAATGTAGAAAATAGTAAAACTAAAGTGAAACCCTTGAATGAGCAGGTGTGTTATAACTTTGAACTGTTACTGTATGTGTGAAATTTGTTTTGTTTAAAATGTACCGTTATTAAGCACCTGTCTCGAAACGGGCAGGGGGAAAAATGTATGTCAAATGTATGTCATCTATGCACTTAAATAGCGAATGGAGGACACTTTTCCCCTGGTTCATTTTCATGCCAACCAGGTAGGCTATACTCCTCTTGTAAATATAAGCAATGTTGAGAAATAAATATAGTAGGCTTAGCTTACAGAAAGCTGATGGGATCCTCCTCTTTTTAGTAGAGGCCATGACTCTGTTTTCTCGTGTACAAGTGCATTCGGAAAGTATTCAGATATCTTGACTTTCTCCACATTTTGTTACATTACAGCCTTATTCTACAATTGATTCAATTGTTAGTTTTTTCCTCATCAATCAAGCTCTGTCAGAGTGATCATCAGGTTCTTGGTCACCTCCCTGACCAAGGCCCTTCTCCCTCGATTGCTCAGTTTGGCCGGGCAGCCAGCTCTAGGAAGAGTCTTGGTGGTTCCAAACTTCTTCCATGTATGAATGATGAAAGACACTGTGTTCTTGGAGGACCTTCAATGCTGCAGACATTTTTTGGTACCCTTCCCCAGATATGTGCCTTGTCACAATCCTGTCTCGGAGCTCTACGGACAATTCCTTCATCCTCTTTGCTCGGTTTTTGCTCTGACATGCACTGTCAACTGTGAGATCTTATTAAGACAGGTGTGGCTTTTGGAAGGTTGCAAGTTCAAACCCCCGAGCTGACAAGGTACAAATCTGTCGTTCTGCCCCTGAACAGGCAGTTAACCCACTGTTCCTAGGCCGTCATTGAAAATAAGAATTTGTTCTTAACTGTCTTGCCTGGTTAAATAAAGGTTAAAAAATAAAAAAAATAAAAATTAAAATTGGGTAGTTATCTAATGACCGTCAGCAGCATCAGAGCTTGGAGAAGCCTATTTACCGTGACTAAACAGTCATGTGGAATTTGATTGCCGTCATGACTCGTGACTGCCAGTGTGGTGGTATTACGGTCACCGTAACAGCCCTATCCAGCGCATGTTGTCCTGACCGACATAGTGACGGAGCAGCTGTGGGTCGGCCACGCTGGTCTAGACTGGTCTGACAGTCTGTAGCCACCAGCGGTATCACAAAAGGACAGGCACCACACACAAACACATGTGCTGCCTGAAGCCAACAGCAGCCTTGGTCTGTAGGTTTTCTAGGCCGAGACTGGCCTGACATGTCTGTCTGGACTGTGAACCCCCCTCTACCTGTGTTTGCTCTATAAACTTAAACAAATGGATGTCTAATTAGCATAGCCCGTGGGTGTTTGATTTCACCTTCACAGGAAATGTTTTTGAGAGGTTCTTAATTCTCTTTGCGTACCAAAGGGCACCATATTCCCTAAACAGTGCACTACCCATAGGGCTCCAGGCAAAGGTTGGTGCAGTATGTTGGGAATAGTGTGCCATTTGGGATGCACACTCAATATGATAGTAGAGCTAAGCTGTGGTCCAAGGCGCCAATCGGCTCCCGGTGACGTGGCCAGGCTATTAGTGACAATAATTTAGCATGTGTGTGTGTACTGGGATAGGAATTAACTGTATCAGTGTGTGGCTCATCGCCAAGATAAGCTAGACTACCTG
Organism: Oncorhynchus tshawytscha; assembly: GCF_018296145.1. NCBI lineage: Eukaryota > Metazoa > Chordata > Actinopteri > Salmoniformes > Salmonidae > Oncorhynchus > Oncorhynchus tshawytscha. The sequence continues at coordinate 31,255,235 of NC_056444.1, forward strand.
CCAATCACATTACAGCTATTTAACAGCATCACAATCTCATCTGTCATGTCAGCATGGAATTGCTTAGCGCAAAGTAGCGCTGGACGATGTGCACTTTATCATACTTTGGAGACGTCGTACATGTACAATATAATGTATGTGTTTGTGTGAATACTAACAGATGATTATAGTGTGACTTTGTGTGTTAAACGTTGTCTCTCCATGTCTGCAGGGAAAATTAGGATTTGTGTGTGGACTTGTATCGAATGCTATTGTTGTAGTACAGTACACTGCATGTACCTGTGTATCAATCGAATACTATTGGTGTAGTACAGTATACTGCATATACTGTGTATCAATCAAATACTATTGTTTCATTACAGTATACTGCATGTACTGTGCATCAAAATGTGGTGTTAAACATTGCCTCTCCTCCGTGTGTGCATGGTAAGGATGTAGATGCGTACCGGAGTCTCCCTCGTGATTCAGCAGTTTGGGCCACCCAGTTCCAGAGAGAGACTGCCCGCTCCTCACTCAGCGCCAACCACCCCATGGTGGACCGTTGGCTGGACAGACAGGATCAGGTAGGACCATACACACACACACACACACACACACACACACACACACACACACACACACACACACACAGAGTAATAGAAAACTAGAAAAACTATCCAGCCAACTTTGGCCCTAACCCTAGTGTTACAACAACATCTACATTACTGATGTTCCGTCAGCCAGCCAGCTCTGGCCCTTAACCCCGGGGTTCGTTTACATGACATTGTGCTTTCAATGGAGCTTTCAGAGACCAATATTGCAGTATTTCCGTTTTACAGTATGTCTGTTTTTTTTGTCTCTCATTTTGACTGACTGGTCTTCCTACTGAAGGATGAGAGAAAAAGGAAGAGGGCTTGAAATAGTGGAACTTAAATAAAACGGCAGACAGTCTCTGTGGAGCTCATAAATGACCTTGAAGGTGTGGGCCAAGTAGCTCTCGATCCTCGCTCGATGGGAAAGTATTTATTCCATCTCTGTCTTTCACACATTCCTGCCTCTCCTGCTATTTCATTGTCTGCCTGTCTGTCGATACATCAGTCGCCTGGCTGCTGGGACTGTGTGGGAGGTGTTTAAATGATCCTCCGCCACAAAAAGAGATGGAAAGAAGAGAGAGTGACGGGGAGAGAGAGTGAGACATAAGTTTGCAGCTAGGCATTTGTTTGTTACTGCATATTAATGAATATTAGATGTTTCATCACTAGAACCGCTGAAGCACTAATTTGGACTACTCATGAATTGAATTGTTTTATTACTCCGCCATTTTGAATTATTCCCCCCTCCGTCCTTGACTTTTCCTTAATAAGTTCATATAACACACTGCAGTTGTTTTGAATCTTAATGTCACCAACAGAAGTGGAGTTATAACTAGTTTTAAGAGGGCATGTCGTTTTTTCAGCAGTTGTCCCCCGCTGCGCCTCCTCCCGACAGTAGGGCCTGCTACGCTCCTTCTCCTGACAGTGAAGGTGCTGTGCCCAGTTGATTATTGATAATTGCCTCAAAATTGAATCTAAACTTGACCTGTACCGAAACTAATTTCCACACAAACAGTGCATTCGTAAAGTATTCAGACCCCTTGACTTTTTCTACATTTTGTTACTTTACAGCCTTAATTTAAAATGGATGAAATAGTTTTTTCCCTCTCTCATCAATCTACTCACAACACCCCATAATGACAAAGCAAAACCAGGTTTTTAGACATTTTTGAAAATGTATAACGTTTTTAAAACCGATATCACATTTACATAAGTATTCAGACCCTTTACCCAGTACTTTGTTGACGCACCTTTGGCAGCAATTACAGCCTTGAGTCTTCTTGGCTATGAAGCTACATGCTTGGCACACCTGTATTTGGGGAGTTTCTCCCATTCTTCTCTGCAGATCCTCTCAAGCTCCGTAAGGATGGATGGGGAGCATCTCTGCACAGCTATTTTCAGGTCTTTCCATAGATGTTCGATTGGGTTCAAGTCCGGGCTCTGATTAGGCCACTCAAGGTCATTCAGAGACTTGTCCCAAGCCACTCCTGTGTTGTCTTGGCTGTGTGCTTAGGGTCATTGTCCTGTTGGAAGATGATCCTTTGCCCCAGTCTGAGGTCTTGAGAGCTCTGGAGCAGGTTTTCATCAAGGATCTCGCTGTATTTTGCGCCGTTCATCTTTCCCTCGATCCTGACTAGACTCCCAGTCTCTGCCGCTGAAAAACATCCCAACAGCATGCTGCCACCACCATGGTGCCAGGTGTCCTCCAGACGTGAGACTTGGCTTTCAGGCCTAAGGTTTTAATCTTGGTTTCATCAGACCAGAGAATCTTGTTTCTCATGGTATGAGAGTCTTTAGGTGCCTTTTGGCAAAACTCCATGCGGGCTGTCATGTGCCTTTTACTGAAGAGTGGTTTCCATCTGGCCACTCTACCATAAAGGCCTGATTGGTGGAGTGAAGCATACATGTTTGATTACAAACTATAGTTTTGGCAAGTCTGTTAGGACATCTACTTTGTGTTTGACACAAGCCATTTTTCCAACAATTGTTTACAGACAGATTATTTCACTTATAATTTACTGTATCACAATTCCAGTGGGTCAGAAGTTTACATACACTACGTTGACTGTGCCTTTAAACAGCCTGGAAAATTCCCGAAAATTGTGTCATGGCTTTAGAAGTGTCTGGTAGGCTAATTGGCATCATTGGAGGTGTACCTTTTCTCAGTGCCTCTTTGCTTGACATCATGGGGAAATCAAATAAAGTAAACCTCTGACCCACTGGGAATGTGATGAAATAAATCAAATCTGAAATAAATAATTATCTCAAATATTATACTGACATTCCACATTCTTCAAATAAAATGGTGATCCTAACTGACCCAAGACAGGGACTTTTTACGAGGATTAAATGTCAGGTATTGTGAAAAACTAAGTTTAAATGTATTTGGCTAAGGTGTATGTAAACTTCTGACTTCAACTGTATGTAATTAGGGTATTTCTGTTTTTTCTTAGTAATACATTTGAAAACATTTCCAAAACCCTTTTTCCACTTTGTCGTTATGGGGTATTGTGTGTAGATTGATGAAACCCCAAAAAAAGTCATCCATTTTAGAATAAGGTTGTAACTTAACAAAATGTAGAAAAGGGAAAGGTGTCTGAATACTTTCTGAATGCACTTTATGCTTTCTGTTTCATAGCCGTAACAAACAAACTCCTCGACTACAATTGATTGATCCCTGAATTGTGGTGTTTTTTTGTTTGGGTTTTTACATATAGCATACAGTAAAATAAACTAATGAAAATGCTATTGTGTTATAATAGTTTTTTCTAACATAACCAAATTAACATTGTTGTGTTAGCATATATGAAATGTATTAATTGCACTGTTAGACTGTTGCAATCAGAATGACTGCTCGTGAGCTCAGTGGTTCTGGTGTTAAATCTCTTATAGAGATTCACTCATAGAGGCCTAAACAAAGGCCTAAACAAAGGCTTCCAAAATGGCTGTGATTACAGGGCAAATGGACATGTTTACATATTACTGAGACTCGCTGCCACTCTAATCGGTCCCCTATATATATTTAATTGTTCGGGAACTTCTACCACATATCACTTAAACAGGACAGGACTCTCACTTAGGCGTGCAACAAATATAGCCACTTATTCCCTACATAGTGCACTACTTTTGACAAGGGCCCATAGGTCTCTGGTCAAAGGTAGTGCACTATGTAGTAGGGAATAGGGTGCCATTTGGGATGCAGGCCCAGATAGAGTAGGCCAGCTTGACTTGCATTGCCCTGCCGGATCCAATCCCGCCTTGGGTTATGCATCATCATTAAGGAGAGCCATCTTGCATGGAGAAGCCAATCAGCTCTCCCAGTGGGGGCTGTTTTTCTGGAGCTTTCTGATCCAGTGGAGCAGTCCTTCAGTCAGAGCCCCCACCAGCCCAGGCATAACTGACAGAGTCATCCATTTGGAGTCCACACCACCATTACGGCTGCATTGTGACCCAGATGAGCTGTCACATGCAAGGACCTCCAGCAGTACTCCAATTTTCAGGCCCTCTGACTCCTCATTTCATCCAGCCTCTATCATGCATTGTGATGTTGGCCTAGGCTGATGGGTGAAACCACATTAGAATACAGACCCCAACTGCCCCTCCTCCCTCCATCCCTTCTTCCTGTCTTCTACTTCAACCCCCATCCCCACCTTCTCCACCATTCCTTCTCCTCCCAGGGAAAGTAGTGATGTGGAATGACGGGGTCCATTCCTAAACAGGTGGCGGCATTGGCTTCTGGGATTCATCCTACTGCATTAGACCAGTGTCTTTACACGCTCCGCCTGCCTCCACATTCCACACTAGTCATGCCAAGCAGCAACATAGCCAAAAACCAGTCAGGCCCACTCCACTTTATCCCAACCCCACCATCAGGCTCTCCTCTCTGGGTTAACTAGAGGCTGTGGCAGCCTGAGTGCTCTGGGGCATAGAGTAGGATGGGCGTTAGGAAAATGGAGGGCCTTGCTGTAGCAGTCACTGTTTGTGACTTACACTATTGATTTATGCATCATATTTTTATTGCATCTTAATATCAGTGTTGAGGCTTGTTTTATGATGCTGGAGGAAGCTCCTCGTTTATGACGATGGCTCCAGAATCACCTCAATGAATTGCTGGTTTAAACACTCTGTTGATACAGTGAACCTACATACAACTGGTGTTATTGCCTACAGTATACTGCACAATGTGTTTGAATTCAGCGGAGGAGGTTGCATCTCTACCTGGGTTGAAATCACATTCATTGTCAGGGTTTTTATCGTCTTAGCAATCAGCCTCTCTCCCTTTGTTATGGTATATGTCCTTGTTTCTCAGTGACGGCCGTGTGGTTGCCAATGTTTTATCTCAAGGCCCGAGATAAAAATATGGTTCATTAAAACATCACACTGTTATGATCGGCAAAGCTGAGTGGAGATAATGAGTACGCACCCACGCACACACACACACACACACACACACCTATACACGCCCGCCCGCACACACACACACACACAAAACACACTCACACACACACACACACACAAAAACACACTCACACACACAGACAGACACAGACACACACACACAAAAACACACTCACACACATGCACACACACAAAAACACTCACACACACACACACACAC